>NC_022013.1:63964628-64001742 GCF_000317375.1 Microtus ochrogaster | reverse complement strand
TCTCTCTCTCTCCCTTCCATAGGGTACATTCCCAGATCTTTCTTTTCTTGTTTGTGATATGCAGGATGTCCTTGCCCCAGATAGGCTGGTGACAGCAGGAGTCAATGGGGGCCAACAGAGGACCAGCAGCTCAATCTCTCGTGTGCCCTTCTTGGGCCAGCCCCAGGGGTTTTTCTACCTACCCATTTCTCAGATGTGTGACCCTAAGTATCTCAAGGGTCTAGACTATTCCCATCTGTGTCCTGAGAGCTCTTCCTTCAGCCTCTTAAACCCATTCCTCCGCCTGGGGGATTCTTCTGGGCTAACTTCACAGTGAGGGTGCAGGTCTGTACCCTCCATCACAGCCCAACTCCCATGAGAAATTTGCTCCAAGAGATCTCTGAGAACGTGAAACCATGGTCAGGGAACTCCGGATGTTGGAGTGTGCTAGTCAGGGACTGAGGCCAGGGGCCTACCTCCTTTGCTCAGCTCCACGCATGTGGAGGCCAGGACAAGACACACTGCCATAAGCTTTCTTTCTTAAGCACCAGCCAGACCAAAGCTGGGACATCAAGTCAGCCCGTAGAAGCGGCAAAGAGTTAGGGACAAAGGTTGAGGCTGGATAGTTGAGGCACCTTCTTATTTCCAGAGTAGAAATTAAATTTTCCATTCCTGAGCCTGAAGCTGGGTAAAGCAGCGAACCCTCAAGCCAGGACACCATAGCCTCTGAGGAGAGGAGGAACTGGAGTAGGCTGCCCTTCAAATGACAGAGGTAACATATGTAGCCTGAGAAAGGTCCTCCCTTCTACGTCAACTTGTCTTGGTCGTGCCTCCTGTGGAAAAGAGGCAGAGAAGGCAGTTCCTCCATCATCTGCAGCATTGAGTCCTGGTGAGGGTAGGTGATGGTTTCTATCCTCTCTTGCCCAGACATGCATGCTCCTCGTAGGAACATATCTCACGGGTCTTTACTATGGAAGGCTGTCAGTGCCAGGCAAAGAGGTGATCTCTGGCCCCAAGGAAAGATCTCTGGACCCAGAGCCAAGGAGGGAGGGTCTGACGCAGAGGGTCTGAGCATATCTGCTGTGCATCATTCTGTGACGTTTTAGGGGACAGTGGCCATCTCTCCATTGAAGGCTGCAGCACTTTGAGCTCCTTGGCTTCTGGTTCCTCTAGCTCTCAGCTGAAAGCAGGGGAGAATGCTGAGCTCTTCTAACAGCGTCTGCATCCCCACTATGGAAGGCACTACCAGCTTGGCAACTCTGAGCTCTGAAGTTTAGGTCCACGGTGGTATTGGCTTTCACACAGAGACTTTACACGGAGGCCTCACTTTCAGCTGCGCTCACTGTTGTCAAGGAGAAAGCTGCTGGCCACAGTCTTCTTACTTCTGTGTTGAAAAACAGGTAGTTTAGAAGCCTTGGCCCCAGGGTGCCAGGGAATCCCAGGGAGTCCCTTTACTAGATCTTGTCATGTGAACTCTGATTGAGCTCTGAAGGGAGGTCCCACAGAGGGGCACTGTAGCCAGGACCCAGCTCAGAACCCAGTGTTCTGTTCCCACGGGTGACAACCAGAGTTCAGCAGACAGAATCTCAATGGCTGCCAAGTCCTCTTCCCCGGGGTTCTCTAGGATAACTGCTTCCATTTTCTGGAGCTTATGGGGTCTCCTCCCACAGGAAGAGATATAGATGTCTAACGGCAGAGGCTGCAAGGTCTTTCTACAACATCTGTCCATTCATCTCTCCAGTAACCACCTGTTTTTAGAGCAGCCAGAACCTCAGGGAAGACATGGCTCTCAGTTTCTTCCAGTGTGTGTATGTCCATACGCCTGGGCTTGTGTGTCTCTTTCAAAAAGTGAGGTCACAGATATTAGTCTTGCTTCTACTTTCTGATATTTGCAAAGGACATTTAATGGTTGGAGCTCCGGTACCTGCTTTTGGGTCTTGGTGTGACTTAGGCAGACACTAGGCAGTGCTATAGGTGTCCCAGGAAGAGAGGGGAGGGATCGCTGTGTACTTGAGTTCTAGTTGCCGAGTGGGGGAGGGGAGCAGAGAAAAGGAACGGCTCTGTAGGTAGGGATGAAGGCTGTGAGGGCAACGAGAAGTGCTGCCTAGGTAGGTGGACAGGCTGAGGTCAGGAGAGGACCAAGGAGGAGCTCAGAGTTGATGGTTAGGCCTTGACAATGCAAAGGTTGGAAGAGACAGCTCCCAGAGGCAGTGGATAAATGATAAGAGGATTGGTCTCTAGGAGTCTGTGGAGTGCTCCAGAGAGGATTGCCTGGGGCTGAGAGAAAAGCTGCAACCGCAATAGTGGCTGGAAAGCAGCAACTTCAAAGCTGAGCTTGGTGGAGACCTAGACTTCCAGCACCTTCAGCCATGGTTGTTCCTGGTTTGCCTTGCACTCCTAGACCATACTGTGAACTCATGAGCTGAATCCAGGAATCTCTGCCCTGTACCAGAACCCACTGGCATCCAGAGTAACCTGAAGACAGTAGGTTTTGAAACATACACTCGCTGAACGAGTGAAAGAATGAGGTAGCCGCTTAAACTCCCACGACTATGAAGGTCAGTCAGTCGGATGCACAAACTCTACCCCAGGCTTTTCAGCCCCTAAAGCAGACCTAGACTGAAGGTGAGGTTTTGGGTAGAAGACAGGACTGTTTTGGAAGTTGGTTTGCAAAGTGCAGCCTTTGCTCAGGGGCTGAAGGGACCTTAGTCAGGGGTGAGCTCCACAGATACTTACCTCAGGCATAGGGATTCACGCACATGCTTCTATCCTGCCCCTGGGCAAAGCCACAAGGAAATGATTTGGCAGAATGAGCCTTCCACAGCTCAAGAGGGACGTGGCTGTGACTTCTGAGAGAGAAAACCCAAGGGAAGATTCTATAGTCTAAGACTCCAGTTTCTAGGACAGTGAGCACCAGGGGTGGTAGGAGTTTGAGCTGGCTTCCTCTCTAAGAAATAGGATAGCCCAAGCCTCCAGCAACAAAGTTAGGCTCCTGGACATTGGCTCCTGTACTGTCTGCAGTGTGCACTGACCCAGTGGCACCTCATGGTGCTCACAGAGATGTGTATGTATTATTCGAGTAGTTTCTCCAGAAGGTAGATGCTGACCCCTGGATGGGTATGTGGGTGGTTTATCAGGAAGTGATCTCAACAAGCAGGTTCAGGAGGGTGAGGGAAGTTGGGGAGGAAAATCTAATAGCAGGGGCGTTGGTGATATCCCTGTTTCAGGCAGACTGCTAACTGGTGGGATCTGGTTTCCCAAGACTTCTGAGAAGTTCTGAGGACCTTCTTCCGCACTGCCTGGGGAAAGCTGAGGGCTGGACCCTTATCCCCCAGCTCTTGTGCCCTGATCTGAAGGGTGTACCTGGGGACAGTGTCTTAGTTAGGGTTTTATTGCTGAGAAGAGACGCCGTGACCACGGCAACTCTTATAAAGGAAAGCATGCATTGGAACTGGCTTACAGTCTGAGGTTTAATCCATTATCGTCATGGTGGGAAACATGGTGGCATGCAGGCAGAGATGGTGCCTGAGAAGGAGCTGAGACTTTGACATCCTGATCAGCAGGCAGCAGGAAGTGAACTGGTTTGAGTTTCTGAGGTCTCAAAGCTTGTCCCATAATGACACTTCTTCCAACAAAGCTGCACCCAACTCCAACAAGGCCACGCCTCCTAATAGCGCCACTCCCTATGAGCCAAGCATTCAAACACAGGAGTCTATGGGGCCTATACCTATTGAAACCACCACAGTGAGTCGCTGCACCTCTCTGTACAGACTGCATGGCTGAGAGACAGGGGAGTTAACGACTGTACTTTGACCTGCCTGCATGGGATACTTTATGTCCCTTTCAAGATTTTACTCAATTTTCTGTGTGAAAGGTTCACTAGACATATACAGAACCCGAGGAAGAACATAGCTTGGGAAGAATGCAAAGACCATCTTTGTCCCCTGTCACTTGGCCAGCTCATACAGAGCCAAGCTACAAAGTGAGCAGATTCTGGAAAATGGGTCACCTAGTTGGGCACCAGGGCAAAGGACAGTTGGCCACAAAGTAAGGCAGTGGGCAGGAGACAGCTAAGCATAGCTTCAATACATTCAAGAATGCCTGTTAAGAAAACAACACTGGATTTTGTTGTCATCTGCCAGTCCTCACTGAGGGTGACTGTTCCAGGCTGCAGTGTGGGTGGAATGCGGGGGGCTGTCAAAGTGGACCTGGGAGAGGTAGCAGCAGATGAGAGAGAAGCAAGCTGGATGTGTGTGTTAAAAAATAACCGGAGGGATACACGGGGGTCTTTGTGCCCTCCCTAGCAAGTACTTCTAGCAGTGGCAGGCAGAGGAAGGGGTGGCGTAGACAGTGCTCGTTACTGTGCAGACAGTGAGCTGGATTCTGTGCACACAACCACACAGCACATGTTTTCTGTCTGCTGCAGACATAGGTGACTTCGATATCCTTAGCTGATAGATGGCCCGGTAAGATATAGAAGGATGTTTAAGGTCTACATCTGTAAAAAGTGATGAGAGCAGAGTTAAAGCCAAGGTATCACTGACCCCGAGATCACACAACACTGAAGCCAGGCTCTAGAATGCCCCAGGGGTTCCATGCACTCTCTCTATCCCTGCCTCCCCCACCCTCCGGCTGACATAAGACATCTTGCTGTCTCCTCGTAACATTCTGCAACGTGCATGCTAAGGCCCCGTGTCTTTCTTGTGTGAGAGGTTGATTTTTCTGGGGCATCTGAGGCAGCCAGCCTTCCCAGCAGCCTGCTGGCCCACTCTCTTTTGACCGCTTGTGGGATCTGCTCTCATTTTCAGCAACAGTCCCCTATCTCTTCTTCTGTTCCAAGAAACTGCTTGAAAGCTTTGCTGCCCTTGACGAAAAGTGTTCCAGGTCAGTTCACATTCTAGAAGCATCTATGGCTGAGGGAATTTTAAGAGTGAGCGAGCCAGGCAGATTTGGAGAGCAGCCAACTTCCTGACACCTGTCTGTGGAATGGAGTTTGGGCTGACAGGGAGGGTGGGGAAGGATGGAAGGCTTTATTTTTTATTTTTTTTTCTTTAGAGACAGCGTACTTCCTCCTAAGAGGCATATTGGAGTGAGAACAAGAGAAACACATCAAAATACCGTTATATCTGGGTGTGTTTGCGCCACTGCTCCGTGCAGGATCCCAGACATCAGCAGCACAGGCTCTGCCCGGAAATGTATCTTAGCCAAATCTGCTCTCGGATAGGGTCTTCAGATGAAGGAGTGAACACTGAGCTTCCAGACAAGGGCAGTAAAGAAGCGCTTATCTCTGACAGCTGAGGGGCGCACCCTTGTGCTCCTGCCTCCGTGGCATTGTGTCAGGCATCTCTGCTGGGGACTGTCCAGTACTGACAATGCTGTCACTCTGTTCAACTTGCTCCGCGCTCTGTGTTCTTGATTCCAAGGCTAGACCTTGTCCTGTTGTCAAAGACTAAACGAATGCCATTCCCCCTACTCTCTGAGTCTGGGAATGCACATTGTTACATGTCACTTGGCTGGTGCACTTGTACCTGTCACCACGGTGACTGTCCCACAGTCTCTAGCCTCATCTGGGCATTCCGATAGCTCTCCCCACTAAGGCTGAATTGTTTTTCCTTCCATGTGGATCTGAGGGCCTGTTTTCCCAAGAAAGCCTTTTTCAGACCCCTAAGGGTCTCCTGAGGGAGAGGGGAGTTCTATCCTGGCTGGAAGACAGGCACTCTTTCCTCTCATGGAAACCACAGTCTGGGCCCCAGAAGAATCTCCAGGATTTGTCTTTTCTTCTTCGGCTGCTTTGCAATTTTTTTTTTTTTAATTGTTGGTTCCAGCAATTTGACTCTGACGTATTGTGGTTCAGTTTTTTTGCGTGCTGATCCTGCCTGGGGTTGTTGACTCTGAATTGGGGAGTTTATAAACTTCATCAAGTTTGGAAATGTTTAACCATTATTTAGACCAAAAAAAAAAATTGCTTCCTTTCATTTTATGCTTCTGTTTGGTGGTTTAATATTGTCTCCAGGACTCACAGAGGCCCAGCCAGCTTTTCGGTACTTCACTTCCTGCCGGGTCGACCCATTCTCTGTCTTCAGGTCTATTGGTCTTCTCACCCTGGAGCATCTAATCCCTTGCTAATCCCATTCAGTCAAACATTTCTGTAAAATGCATTGCTTTTCTTCTTTGGCTCTTCTCTCCTCTCTCTTTCTCTCTCTTTCCCTCCCTCCCTCCTTCTTCCTCCTCTTCCCTCTTTTGGGTGCACTCCCCTAACACCTGTCAAAACATCTGCCAACTATTTTCCATGTCCATCTTCACACAGACATTCTGTTTGTTTACGGTCCACTCTGTCCCCCACTTCTTGGTGCTGTTTATGGGTTTGGTGCTAAGTGGACAGGGCACTTTGGTGTAGTCAGGAGTCTGGGTTTTGCTCTCTTCCTTTAATGAAGTGATTCTCAACCTGTAGGTCTTGACCTCTTCAGGGGTGGAACGACCTTTCCACAGGGATCACCTAAGACCTTTGGGAAACACAGGTATTTACATTATGATTCATAACAGTAGCAACATTATAGTTGTTAAGTAGAAATGGAAAATAATTTATGGTTGGGGTCAGCACACCATGAGGAACTGTATTAAAGGGTGGCAGCTTTGGGAAGGCTGAGGACCACTGCTCTAGAGGAAGTGGGTTTGGCTCTGGAAACCGGTTGTTACCTGCGGCTTATTTGGTCAGCTTTTGCTGGTCTCTGAGAGTTTCTGCCTAGGTCTGGAGCAGTATTTACTGGAGAGAGCCAGACTCACCTCCAGAGGCTCCTTCCATTCAGTGTACAGGGGACCTTGAAGATGCTGCACTATCCTTGTACAGTGTGAATAGTCCCTGTCTGGTCTCTTTGGCAACAGGCATCATACAACCTTCCGGTTGCTGGCTGTCCCATCTTTTGGTATTTCAGGCTAGGCAAGCACAGACCTACCAAGAAACGTAGTGAGACATCCTGCAGGTTTCCAGAGATCATTTTACATAGGTTATTTATTTATTTTATTTTTTGATCTAGAAGTTGGTTTTGCACCATATAACTAATTCCACTTCCCAGAAGTCCTTTTTTTTTTTTTTTTTTTTTTTGTCTCAGCCAAACCATGATGCCAACTTGACCTCTGCCTTCTTGGGTCCATAAGCAGGAAACAGGGTGATGCCAAACCAAAGACTGGTGAAAATGGACTAGCTTAGACACTGTACTTCTCTGGGGCTTCTGCCCTGCATTGCCTGCTATCCCACATGTGGGTAACTGGAAGGGAAGTACCCCCCTATTGCTACCTGCTACCTGCACACAGTGTGTGACATTGCTTTTCCTAGCTAACCCCCTGTAACCTGTGCTGGCTAGTTTTATGTCAGCTTGACACCAGCTAGAGTCATTTGGGAAGAGGGAACCTCAATTGAGAAAATGCTCCCCCTGGATTAGTTTGGATTGTGGGCAAGTCTGTGGTATGTTTTCTTCACTGACTTATGCAAAAAGGGCCTAGCTCACTGTGGGCTGGTGATTCTGGAAGCCTATAAAAAAGCAATCCGAACAGGGTTTGCAAGAGTCTGCACCAGGTTCTCTGCATATATATGATGGTTTCCAGTTTAGTGCTCTTATTGAATTGAATTATGCAAATGAGTGGATCTCTGATAATTGTCCCTGACTTGTGCTCTTTTTCTTTTGTTTGTCATGTCCAACTTGAATGTGGGTTTTTATTTTATCTTACCACACTTTGTTTTGTTATATTTTATTATTACTTAGAAGCCTGTTCTTTTGTAATGAGAGACAAACTGGGGTAGATCCAGATGGAAAAGGAGAACTGGGAGGAGGAGAGCGAGGGGAACTCATAATCAGGATATATTTTGTGAGAAAAGAATCTATTTTCAATAAAAGGTTGAGCAAACCATAAGGAACTAGTCAGCAAGCAGCATTCCTCCAGGTCTCTGTCTCAGTTCCTGACTTTAGGTTCCTGCTTGGTTCCTGCCCTGATTTCCCTCAGTGATGAACTGTGACTGGAAAGTATAAACAGAAAAGCTCTTCTCCATAAATTGACTATTGTCATGGTGTTTTATCATGTCAACAGAAACCCTAACTAAAACAGTGCACTTCAAAGTATAACACTTTGGGGTGGGAGGACAGTCCCTTTATTGGTGAGTTATACCCGACCCAGGCTACACTCTGCTTCCTAGGCTTCCCTACTGCCAGGAACACGTAATTGTGATGGATGCTCACTCAAAGTCGTTTTCACAAAAAAATGTTGCAAGGTTCCCAGGAGACAAAGTTCAGATATGCACAGAGCATGTCCCAGAAGTCTTCAGGGGACCTGTCAGGTCTGGAGTTGGAAAGGATCCAGATGACCCCAGGTTCTGACCCTCCACCCAGTTCTTCAGAGGTGTGTGTGACAGAGGAAACCCAGTGACTCCTAGCTTACCTCTCCATGGGTGGTGCTCTATACTTTACCTGCTGAAACCATGTGTCTCCATCTGTTGTGACTATGCACATCTTCCTACTGGGAGCACTGGAAGCCAAGAGTCAGAGGGGAAAATCAGTGCAAGCAATGCATCCTGCAGACAGGGTGACATGGGACATGTGTCTCCTTCCCAAGAACACTGACTCAGGTGTCAATGGGCCAAGAAAATGGAGTTAAGGGGATTTTCTTTCTTTTTTCCTTTTTTTTAAAAGAAAGATTTATTGATTTATTTGTTTATTATGTATACAGTGTTCTACCTGCATGTAGTCCTGCACACCAGAAGAGGGCACCAGATCTCATTATAGATGGCTGTGAGCCACCATGTGGTTGCTGGGAATTGAACTCAGGATCTCTGAAAGAGTAGCCAGTGGTCTTAACTTCTGAGCCATCTCTCCAGGCCAGGAATTTATTTTTAAGGAAAGAGAGAGAGAGAGAGAGAGAGAGAGAGAGAGAGAGAGAGAGAGAGAGAAGAGCTTTCTGTTTATTGAGCTGCCACCCCACACAAGAAATTGTGTAGGAGATGGTGTCTTCCACAATCCATAAGACTGTGGAATCTTACAAGAGTCCTCCTTGGGAGAAATTAAAGAATATTCCACATTTAGTGTACAGCGATTGACAGGAAAAGCAGGAAGAATCCTAAACAAGTAAGAGACACACCACTTCTTACTCTGCCAGTCAGAGGTAGCAGTGAATCAGATTGCTGAAGAGCTTTCCAGACACTGTCAAAATCAACACTATTGGCCGCCACACATTTACTATAAAACTGGTACACTTTAGGGGCGCAGTTGAGTGAGTTTTAGCAAACGTGTATGGTGGGAAATTCTACAGCAATCAAGTCTCAGAACTCATCTCTCATCCCAGCACTTGCCCAGGAGTCTCTCTTGTCACCAGTCTGCCCTCCCTGTGGCACATCGCCCACGCTCTGCATCTTTTTGCCCCTACATTGCTGAAGTGGGTTCTCCTCGACATTCCTGTCCTGCTGCTTAGAGACATTCGGACAGATGTGCACTGGACTATCATTTTGCTCTTACTCTAGCGTTACGTTCCTAAGATGAACCGTGGCACGCCTCTTCTCCGGTGTTACTGGCTACTGGAGTGGAGTCTTTGTTGGAGTCTGCTCAGATGCTTCATCTCTTTTCCAAACTGCATGCTATTTTCCTTTTTGTTGGGGCGTCAGAGTCTTTGACGTGTTCTAGACGCGCATTTTTTTCTCTACCAGATGCAGGCTTACAGCTGTTTTCTCCCCAACTGTGGATCATCTTTTCACATTCTCAATGATCTTGAGACGAGCAAAGGTATTTTATTTTGATTAAATCCAGACTAACGATTTCCCATTTCACAGAACTTTCTGTGTAAATACATTTGAATAGGATTGCAAAGGTACAATCTTGCCTTCTCTTACTATTTTTAGCTTAATATATCAATTGACTTTGAACCTAATGTTGCTAGGCTATATTTTGCCTAATCATACTTCAATTATTCTTTTAACAGTCTCTAAAATCTGACTCCTATACATATTTATTTAGAATTTTTACATATAAATCCCTTGGTGATGTTATCTTATGGATTCGTTTTTTGTTTTTGTCAGACATTTTTATTAAAACTATTCCAACTTGGGACTGGAAGAGTGACTCAGTGGGGAAAATGCTTACTGCCTAAGCGTGAGCACTGGGGTTTAGATGCCCAGCACTCAGTGTAAATGGTGTGAGTGAGGGTCACACGTGTAACCCAGTGCCGGGGAAAGCAGAGACAGGGCCATCCCAGAGGCTCACTGACCAGCCAGTCTAGCTGAACAGCAGGCTGTAGGTCCAATGCAGAGACCCTGTCTCAAATATGGTGGCGGGGGGGGAGTTGAAGAGGAGGCTTAGTGGTTAAAAGCATTTATTATTCTCGTGGAGGACATGGATTCGGTTCTCAGTGCCCACATAGAAGCTCACAAACACCTGTAAAGCCACTTGTAAAGTCCTCTTCTGACCTACAGTGTCTCTGCATGTATGTGGTGCACATAACATACACACACACACACACACACACACACACACACACACAACCCACCTCAACTCAACACCTTGGAAAAGCTTATAAACCCTGGAAATAGTTTATTTCTTGAAAAAAATTTTAATATTTTGAAGACCCTCTATAATACTATTTGAGCCTTTTTGTAATGCAAAATTATTAGTAATGTAATCCTTTACCTTTTTCCCTCCAGTTTCTTTTGGGGTTTCATCTGATGAAATATCCATTTTGTAGTTAATTTTAGCCATTTATGTTTTCATAGAAGTTGTGTTTGGCTTTGATGCTGGCATTTTTTTTTATATCACCATGCCTGTGATCTCACCTCAGGGCCACAGTGTGTTCCTGTCCCACCCATGCTCAGCTTTCCTTTCTCCAATCAGTATCGTGAGTATTCCTCTCTAGCCCTGACTTTACTCAGTTGGACCAGATGGTAGTTTCCCTAGTCTATAGGTTTACACACTCTCTGTTCCTCCAGACCCTATCCTTGGAAGAAAAGCTAGTTAACAGAAAAATTAAAAATATCAGCTTCTGGAAACTGTAACAGTCACTTCAGGGAGCTACTGCTTCACAAACGAAGCTGCTGGGCTTCAGAGCCAGTTCTGAGGATGTGGTAGAACTGGGACTGGATGCTAGACAAACATGTCTTCCAGGACAGCATTCACCAGTGAGTGGTGATGAAATTGCTGGGGTAAAACCACTGCTGCACCAAATACCAGGAAACAACACTCTTTTCGTCTTGGAACATAAGCAACCTCAACGGCTGCTCCTCAGTCGTTGAACCCAATGATGACTCCAGCCTCTTTTGTAGGGCCGTGGGCAGAACATACCCAAGTGGTGAATGTGCGCACGGGCTCCAGAAGCTGTGCTCTTCCCCTGTGTCAAGGGTCAGCGTGGGTCTCGGGTGGAGTGTGCATTTAAGGAAACAGAAGGCCAAGGTGAGTTAGCACAGCTGACAAAGAGGCCAACGTCCAAGGATGCAACCTCCAAAAGATGCTCCTGGGAACAGAGGGTAGTGAGTAGCTCTGTCTCGGCCTGTGACCACACACCCTCCAGGAAACACAGGCTCCAGCTCAAGGATGGAAGAGAAAACTGGGACTACACTTGGACAGTGATGGGTATGGGATCCTGTCTGCTTCTGTGAATAATACACAGTACTCCTTGAACTTGTAAAGGACCTAGGAGGGCAGCCTGTGCTTCATAGCCAAAGACACCTCCAAGTTCCAACGCTGCTTTTTCCAGGAAGACCTCAAAAGTCTCCAGGTGTACGAATGCAATGCCTTGGCCTCACTGGGCCTCTCTGGTATCAACACTCATTGACCTCCCTCAGGCTGTGTCTTGCCACTTATGCTTTTTTTTTACCCCGCTTTTTAAATTACTTTAAAAATAATATCAATCAAAATTCCCACTTCCTCCCGTCCTCCCACTTCCCTCCTGCTCCCCCACTCTTTCCCCACCCTCCCTTCAATCCTAAGAGAGGGCAAGGCACCCTGCCCTGTGGGAAGTCCAAGGCCCTCCCCGCTACATCTAGGCTTAGGAAGGTATGCATCAAAAGAGAATGGGATCCCAAAAGGCCAGTACATGCAGTAGAGACAAATCCCAGTACATTATCATTGGCCCCTCAGTCTGCCCCAATTGTCAACCACATTCAGAGGGTCCAGTTTGATCCCATGCTTGTTCATTCCCAGTCCAGCTGGAGTTGGTGAGCTCCCATTAGCTCAGGCACACTGTCTCAGTGGGTGAACCAACCCCTCGTGGTCTTGACTTCCTTGCTCATATTCTCCCTCCTTCTGCTCTTCATCTAGACCTTGGGAGCTCAGTCGAGTGCTCCAATGTGGGTCTCTGTCTCTATCTCCATCTGTTGCAGGATGAAGATTCTATGGTGATATTCAATATAGTCATCAGTCTGACTATGGGACAAGGCCAGTTCAGGCACCCTCTCCTCCACTGCCCAGAGTCCTAGCTGGGGACATCCCTGTGGACTCCTGGGCCAAGCCTCTTGCCAACCCCAAAATGGCTCCCTCGATTAATATATCTCCTTCTCTGCTCCCATATCCGACCTTCCTCCATCTCAACCATCCTATTCCCCCAAGGTCTCCCCAGCCCTCCCCTTCTCCCCTCTTCCCCCTTTCCCTTCCCTCCACTTCCCCTCCACCCCCTGCTCCCAACTTTTGCCTGGAGTCTTGTCTGCTTCCAATTTCCAGGTGGATCTATATATGTTTTTCTTTGGGTTCACCTTATTACTTAGCTTCTCCAGAATCATGAACTATAGGCTCAGTGTCCTTTGTTTATGGCTAGAATCCACTAATGAGTGAATACATACCATATTCATATTTTTGGGTGGTTTGGTGAGTCATAGATCCAGGAATCAGGCAGATTGGGATTTGAAGCCCTATCAGCTAAACATACCCATTGCTGTGTGACAATCCCAGGGTGCTCCTCTGTCCCACAAAGACAACTATGCTCTCTTTTGGCTCCCAGATGCCCTCATGGTTCAGGTGAGGACGTGTGTTCCAGCCCAGCCTGTAAGAGCCAGTACTCTTTCCTCTTCCTCCTTCAAACTGGTTACCTTTTCCCTTGTTGACCTGGGGTACTAGCATGCAACTCCAGTGGGGTTCTAACAGTGGCTTAGTAAATGTCTCTTCCTTCTTCCCCAGAGGGGAAAAGCAAGGCTTTGTGGTGTTCTGGGAGGGCAGAACTGAAGCCACACCCTCCCTGAGGGACAGACACAGAATGTGCAGCAGCAATCTTGAACAGGACAGGAATTCCACTCTTGCCTCCCCATGGCCACAGACCTGCTAAGCTGAACAGGTCCCTGTGGCCCTTAAGAAGTTGATGGTTTTGTAGATCACCACAGCTGCATGTATTCTGGCTGTAAGTAAGATCCGTGCTTAGATGCTGACAGATGTCCTTGGAAGGAGAAGCTGGGCCCTGCTCATTGGAGAAAGGCGGGAGGATTACCCTCCCCTCCTGAGGAAAGGATGGGTGTGGATGTGACCCTGAAGGTATGGGCGTGTGACAAGGCTACCTTTGCTGTGAGTTACTCTTCTGTCAATGACGAATGCGGAGTTCACACTTTCCATTAATTTTACTGGATTTCCATGAGAATGAGCATTTCAGAGGCAAAAAGGATGTCCCTCTCCCCCATACTGGTCTTCGTGGGTGTCCCCACAGGTTAGTCCATGGGCGCCACTCAGGAAGCTCCATTCTCTCTGTTGGAAGGTGACTTTCATTCCTTTTATTTTTTATTTGCTCACACAGGATTAGGTTTTATTATGACATTTTTTCAAACAAAATTTGTTGTTGTTCTCTCTCTCCCTCCCTTCTCCACGCCCCTCCCTTCTTCTTGCCCCCAGCGGTCTGCATTCTGCTCTCATGCAACAGCCACCATTGTGCCCACCCCTCTCAATAACTCTTGCTCCCCTCGAGTGGCCTCCTACCTAATTTCATAGTCTGTACTTACTCTCTCATCCCCTTATTTACGTGTACACAAATATTAAAAATTAGGGTATACATATGAGAGGATTCGCAATTTCTGCCTTTCTAAGGCTTGTCAGACTGTGGCTCTTTTTTAATAAGAAAGCAGAGTAGCCCAATTGCCTTCAGGTTTTACCCCATGTAGGGAGAATGGAAAATTCAAATTAAATGGCTCTTTTCCCTGAGGCTAGTGAAGACAACCTTTTAGAAGCAAGATTCTAAGGCCTCTGTACTAGGGAAAAGGTTCCCTGTGCCCATCCCAGTCCGTCCCCGACAGACACACCTACTCCACATTCATGGCTGTGTTAGCCAGAGGCATCTTAAGTCAGGATGCTGAGCCCCAGCCAATAACTCTGGGGATGCTGTAGGTGACAAGTTGTAAAGAAAAGCAGCAACGACAGCAGACTAACATGGTTTAGAAAGGCTTCCTAGAGGATCCACACACGTCAAAAGAAGGGTCATTTGAGGGAGAGTTGTCACACTGGAGGCTGAGTCCACTGCAGGTAGCTTTACAAAAAGTCGCACAAATATCACTCTCACTATTGATGTTTTCTTGATGGCCCCCAATGGGTGGTTTCATAGCTATGAAGGCTTTTAAAACATTTCTTCGCAGCCCAGGGCACTAATGTTCCCAGAAACCTTCATGGGTTTCAAACTCCTCCCGAGATCACCTAGCAGGTGGCCCATTTGAGCGTGGGACCTGGGCCTATTTGTGCCTCACAACTCATGATTTCAAGCTGTTTGCAAGTCCTTGGGGTCATGGAGAGAAACACAGGTTTACATACATACTCAAGACAAAAGCAACACAATGAGGAAGCCAGGACATCCAGGGCTCACATCTCACCCCATCACAGTGCCATGGAACATGTTGGCAGTGCCTCCTAGCTGTCCCGGGCACCAGTTTAAGAATATAATGTCTCTTCTCCCCGTTCCCAGAGGAGGGCTGCATGATGTGGAAACTACGAGGGACCAGACAACCCATCTCTCTACTCGTCTGTGGGGACCTGCAAAGCCCTGGCCAGTGCACCCAGGAGGTCCACCTCTACCGGCCCATCCTCAGCAGGGACACGTACTAGGTCCAGAGATGCTCACATACCTTCAGGGAGGGCTGGCCTGGAGCACTGCTAATATTTGATGTTGACTCTCTGAACGAATGAAGTCTTTTTAGCTTGCCTTTCCTAAGTCTTTGCCACATGCCAGTATGGGCTTCTGAGTACTGCTCCCAGTGAGTTCTCTGCCCAGAGTCACTGGAACACTCTGAGAGCCCATGACCTCATCACATTATCAGTAGGTAGGCTCCCAGGGCAATCCTAGACCCCAACGGATAGAAGCTGTTTTGGTAGGTGGAAGGTGAGGGAAGACATCAGATACTAAATTGTGAGCAATACAGTGTTCTGTGCCTTCCACTGCCAATGACACTGACTTGTGACATCAGAAATAGCCCTTAATATCTGTAAGTCTGGCTTCCTTCTTTGAGTTAACAAAAATGGAAAGATAGAGAATGTTCAAATGAGGAAATGGGAAGTGTGTGTGTGTCTGTGTGTGTGCCTATGTATATGCCCCCGTGTGAATCTCTGTGTGTCTATTTGTATTTTTATGAGTTTGTGTGTCTGTGCGTATGTGTCTGTGTATGTGTGTGTCTCGTCTGTTTCTGTGGAGATGTCTGTGTGTCTTTACATGTGTGGGTCTGTTTCTGTGTGTGTCGTTGTGTGTTTGTGTGTATATTTACATATGCTATGTACTTGTGTGTCTGTATGTTTATGTGTATGGTTGCCTGTGTATATATGTGTGTATGTGTATGTCTCTGTATGTTTGTCTGTATATCTGAGTTTATGTTTGTCTGTGTATTTGTATATGTTTGTGTGTGTTTCCCTGTGTGTATGCCTGCTTTTGTGTATGTTTGTCTCTGTGTGTGTTCAAACATGTTTATTGCAGAATGTCTATCTGGAATGAAGTTAGCTGAAAGAGCAAGGTAGGCGCCCAGCAAGAGAGGAGCAGATTTAAGTACAGCAGGTCCTCTTTCCGAAGAACACCATGTGACCCAGAACACAGAAAAGTATATAGCACACAATCCCATTTTTGTGAGTGCAAAAGAACCAGACAGCATTGTTTCTACAGATAGTCAATTGGGCATGGAGACAGGATGTAGGGACATGCGGCGGGCTGTTCTAAGTGCTTGTGACCTGCATGTCGGGGAGATGGCTTGCTAAGTGAGGTCATGAGGCAGAAGCAAAGGAACAGAATGAGAAGAGGAAGCTATCCATCCATTAGGAAAGTAAGTCATCGCAAGCAACCCAGCACACCTGCTATGAGATTTGCATGCAAATGTGTATGAAGGGAGGGTTGAGAGACTTAGGTAAAATGCTACTTTTTTTTACACAAGATGGTAATAATAGATGTCTGAGAGAACCATCTTGAGGATCGGATGATGACACTGTGGGCTGGGACGAGGGAACGATTGATCTGAAGTCACAGCTTCTGGGAGACATCGGGTGTGGGTACCGCTCTGCTGACACCCAGCCTGGTGTCTTTCTTGTATGCTGCAACTGCCTTGTTAAATAAGCATGAACCAGACAGAGCTGTGATTGACTTGCTGAGCACATCGATTATTAGTCATTCTCGAGGGCTACAAGTGTGGATCAAAACAGATGACAGCCCCCTCACTGTAGGTGGGAGACTTTCACCCTGTCAGCCACGAGCTCAGCAATCACAGCGTCAAAACAGCCATCTCATTCCGGTTTAAAAATAGCTGGAAATGCCCACTTGAAGTGCATGCGTGACAAGTGCAAGGCGTACGGGTGGGCCAGTTGGATAGTTCTGACATTAAGCTGTCTATGGTGAGACATGCTCAGTCATGCCCAGGAGGTCTGGGAGAGACCCCGCACTGAGCAAGCTGCTCTTCCTGTACAAAGTGACTTCACTCATGGGTAACTTCCTTTCCCTTTTCTGATTCTGTCTTTGGGTCTACTGACTTCACCTTGTGCAGAAAGTCATTCTTATTAGCACTGCTCTGAGCCCCTCATTGATATATTTCTCATAGATTGGGAAACAGAGGCTCTGAGAGACTAGGGAACTTGCTCGAACTTTGGAATTAGATATGTGGTAGGATCATGATTAAATATCACACCACATTTGTGTATAGGAGGGCTACTGATTTTTTTTTTAGTTGATCTTGTATCTTGACACATTGTTGAAGGTGTTTATCAGCTGTAGGAGCTCCCTAATAGAATTTTTTAAGGTCACTTATGTATGCTATTGTATCATTTACAAACAACGAAAGTTTGACGTCTTCATTTTCAATGTGTATCCTCTTTATCTTCTTTTGTTGTCTTATTGCTTTAGCTAGAACTTGGGGTCTATATTGAATAGATATGGAGAGAGTGGACAGCCTTTTTTAGTTTCTGATTTTACTGGAATCTCTTTGAGTTTCTCTCCATTTAATTTGATGTTGACTGTCGACTTCCTGTATATTGTCTTTATTATGTTTAGATATGTTTCTTGTATCACTGATCTGTCCAAGACCCTTATCATGAAGGACTGTTAGATTTTTGTCAAAGGCCTTTTTGGCATCTAATGAGATAATCATGTATTTTTTTTCTTTTAGTTTGTTTATATGGTGGATGACATTGACAGATTTTTGTATGTTGAACCATCCCTCCATCTCTGAGGTGTCTACTTGATCATGGTGAATGATTTTTCTGATGTGTTCTTAGATTCAACTTGTCAATATTTTATTGAGTATTTTTGCATAAATGTTCATGAGGGATATTGCTCTGTAATTCTCTTTGTTTGTTGCATCTTTGTGTGGTTTACAAATGATAAATAGACTGAAAAAGAAATCAGGGAAGCATCACCCTCTACAATAGCCACAAATAGCATAAAATATCTTGGGGCAACTCTAACCAAACAAGTGAAAGACCCATATAACAAGAACGTTAAGACTCCAAAGAAAGAAATTGAAGAAGATATCAGAAAATGGACGTATCTCCCTTGCTCTTGGAGAGATAGGATCAACATAGTAAAAATGGCAATCCTACCAAAAACAGTCTACAGATTCAATGCAATCCCCATCAAAATCCCATCACAATTCTTCACAGACTTCAAAAGAACAATTTGTTGAATATGTTCAACTTCATATGGAAAAACAAAAAACCAAGAATAGCCAAAATAATTTTGTACAATAAACGAACCTCCGGAGGCATCACCATTTTTTACTTAAAGCTATACTATAGAGCTCTAGTAATAGAAATAGCTTGGGATTGTCATAAAAACAGACATGTGAAGCAATGGAACCAAATTAAAGATCCTGATATTAACCCACACACCTTTGAACACCTGATTTTTTAACAAAGAAGCCAAAATCGTACTATGGAAAACAGAAAAATTCTTCAACAAATGGTGCTGACATAGCTGGATGTTGACATGTAGAAAAAGGCAAATAGATCCATATCTATTGCCATGAACAAAATTTAAGTTCAAGTAGATCAAAGGCCTCAACATAAATAAAGATACACTGAACCTGATATAAGATAAAGTAGGAGGTAGCCTTGGATGAATTGGCACAGGAAACCACTTCCTAAATTTGACACTAGTAGCACAGACACTGAGAGCAACAATGGGACCTCTTGAAACTGAGAAGCTTCTGTAAAGCAAAGAACATGGTAAATAAGACAAAATGACAGCCTACAGAATGGGAAAAGATCTTCACCAATCCCACATCTGACAGATGACTAATTTCTAATATATATATATCAAGAAAGTAGACATCAAAATACCAAATAATCAAATTTAAAAATGGGGTACAGATCTAAACAGAGAATTCTCAACAGAAAAAAACCTCAAATGGCTGAGGATGTGGAGTAAGGGGAACAGTCCTCCATTGCTGGTGGGAATGCAAACTTTGGAAATCATCCTGAGTGAGGTAACCCAGACCCAGAAAGACAAACATGGTATGTACTCATTTATAAGTGAATATTAGATGTAAAAATAGGATAACCAGGCTACAATCCACATCCCCTGAGAAGCTAGGTAATAAGGAGGACCCTAAGACAGACAATGCATAGATGCTCCCGCGTTGTAAGAGGCTCTTTGTTCATTTCCTGGCTGCCTGGACTCCTGATATAACCACACAGAAACTGTATTAATTAAATCACTGCTTTAATAGTCCTATTAGCTCTAGCTTCTTATTGGCTAGCTCTTACATCTTAATTTAACCCATTTCTATTAATCTGTGTATTGCCATGTGGCTGTGGCTTATTGGCAAGGTTCCGGCTTGTCTGTTCCAGGTGGTGGTTTCATGGCATCTTTTGACTTTGCCTTCTTTCTCCCAGTGGTCAGTTCAGTTTTCCTGGCCTACCTCTATTCTGCCCTGCCAGGCCCAAGACAGATTCCTTATTTGTTAACCAATAAAAACAACACATATTCAGAAGGACTTCCCATACCACCACCCCTGGGAAGGGGAAATAGATAAGATCTCCTTAGTAAATTGGTAGCATTTGGGGGTGGGGTTGGGGTGGGAGAGGAGAGAGGGGCTCATGGGAGGGAGAGGAGAACGTGAGGGAACAGGATGGTTGAGTTGGGGAAGGGACAGACAGGGAGAGAAAGGAAAGAAACATCTTGATAGAGGGAGCCATTATGAGCTTAAGGAGAAACCTGGTGCTAGGGAAATTCCCAGAAATCCACAAGGATGACCCCAGTCAAGGCTTTTAGCAATAGTGGAGCGGGTGCCTGAACTGGCCTTCCCCAGTAATGAGATTGATGACCGCCCTAATTTTCATTATGGAACCTTCATCTGGTAACTGACAGAAGCAGATGCAGAGATCACAGCTAACAGTGGGCTGAGCTCCTGGAGTCCAGTCAAAAAGAGGAAGGAGGGATTATATGAGGAAAGGGGTCAAGATCATGATGGGGACACCCACACAGACAGCTGACCTGAGCTAGTGGGAGCTCACTGACTCTGAACTGACAGTTGGGGAACCTGCATAGGACTGAATTAGGCCCTCTGAATGTGGGTGACAGTTCGTGACTTGGGCAGTTTGTGGGGCCACTGGAAATGGGACCGGAATTTATCCCCAGTGTATGAACTGGCTTTTTGAAGCCCATTCCTTACAGAGGGACACCTTGCTCAGCTTTGATACAGGAGAGAAGAGCTTGGTCCTGCCTCAACTTTATATGTCAGACTTCACTGACTCCCCACGGGAAGTCTTACCCTTTCTTAGGGGTAGACAGGGGATTGAACAGGAGAAGGGGAGGGAGGGGGAACTGTGATTAGTATGTTAAATGAAAAAAAGACTTTTAAATAAAAATATAGTTAAAAAACAACAAAAGTTTCACACCACAGTGAAGCAACTAGTGGCTAATTCATGCATATTGCTCAGTTTATTGTGAGTCTCAAAGTGCCTTCCTGGCCTCCATGATGTCTATACTGGAATTATTGGACTATGACGTCATTCCGTGTGTGCATCTGCGGTGGAATCAGCCAGTGGAATGGCCCAGGAAGGGTGCTGGTGTGCAAGCACGAGGCCCTGAGTTCCAATCTACCCATACCTTCAATGCCAGCATTGGGGGTGCAGAGACAGGCAGATCCTCAGGACTCGCTAGTCAACCAGGCCCTCTGGTTCACTAATCCCCTGTCAAAAATAATGAGGAAAAGTAATAGAGGAAGACATCTCACACACTGCTCTCCACACGTGCTTCCCATGGAGGTTTCATGCTGGAAGTGTTTTTCCAGGTCCCCGGGGAGAATCTCTGCAAGGATGAAAAATGCCTACTGGTTCCTGGAAGACCATCAGTGACCACTGTGACTTGGGGAACTGACCCGGAAACTCCATCCTCTTGCACTGTGGGCAGCATGGGGCACTGTGACTGCTTTCCATCCCACCTGGGGTGTTTGTAGCACCCACATAACCAGGACCAAGTTGTAGGAGGCAGAGGATCTTGGTCTAGTGGTCAGTCCCATCCCTTTGTGGATGTTCAAGCCTGGAAAAAAACTCCCGAAGATCAGTTCAGCTTCTGCTTGGATGCCTCTCTGGGTGCGGAACTCACGTTCCTACTTCCCACCAATAAATAGTTTCAGCTATAAGTAGCTATATTGTTGTTCTACCGACTAAAATATGGAAGGGCCCCAAAGAAGGAGGGTATCTACTTCCTGATGGTAGGTGTAACCCTTAGTGGATACAGTGTGGCATTCCTTTCATGGAAGTCCTTTGACACATTGAAAATAGGAACCATCTACCTTCTGAATTGTCCTGTTTTCACTCTGAGGTTGATGTCTCAGCTCGTTGAAATGGTCAATTTTCTTCAGTATTAGAGCTAGGAGTGAATCTAAGATTCAAGTGGAGTTGGACTAGGAAATTCTTGGATGAGACCATGAACGTCTTTGTCCCCCACCCCCACCCTTGCATTGCCACCCCTGCAAAAGGGTAGTGTAAAGGCTTTAGAGTGAACCTCCTGAGAGCAGTGCATTGAACAGCGTAGTTACACACCAAAGAGATGAGAAGGGGGAACGAGGGATAAAGGGCAGGGAGGAAGAGACAGGTGGAAAGCAAGGGGTGGCCCACTGAGTAGAGGATGACTGAAGATTCTCTTCTCTGGCCCAGGAGCTCCTAAGGCACAGCTCTGGCTCCCTCCTTGTACACTTAATAAGTTTGCACCCTGGTTTGCAAGCAGAGGGACTTGTTGTTTCTCCCTCTCCACTGAGTGACATGGCCCGGCCCTCCTCCCTCTGCCTTGTGTGTCAACCCCTCTCAGCTCACCAGAATCCATGAGTTTGATAAGGAGCTTTGTATGTTTCGTTCGAGTAGTCACAAAATTTGTCTGAACAGGAGAGAGTCAAGGACAAAGGCTTATCTCGGGCCCTGGAGAGCAGCAGAAATGACAAGCTGAACAGCAATGAATTAATCAGCATGCCCAGAGCATGGCTCTTGAAGCAATTGTATGTCCACCTTCCTGATTGTGTGTTACCTCAGCTAGAGGTCTCCTTGTTACCCTAAAAGGTAGTGTAAAGGCTGTAGAGTGTACCTCCTGGGGAGAGGAAAGGGAAGGAAGCAAAAAGGAAGAGGAAGAAAAGGCAAAAAGAAAGGAAAGAGAAGGAAGGAAGGAACAAAGGAAGGAAGAAAGGGAGGAAGGAAGGAAAGAAGGAAGGAAGGAAGGGAAAAGGAGAGAATAGAAAAGGAGGAGAAGGGCAGAAAAGAAAAGTGGGTTGCTTTCAGAGGAGTGGTGTTTGTGTGAATACCAGGATAGGCTGCAGTGTAAGTACCCACAGAACACAAAGCTCTCCTGGGTTACAGAGTGTGGCTCAGCTTCACCCGCTATCCACCTCTATGTGTAGTCCTTATGTCCTCCTGAAATCTGGAGGTTTGCTCATCTTCATTCATGCTGAGTGCTCTTGGCTTTTGTCAGGAGCCTGCTCTCAGCTGGTCACTGGGCGAGCAGCCAGGTACACAGGGTGGGGACACAGGCCTCCAAGACGCACAGTGTCTTCATCTCTCCATTTCTAAACCCCTCGACAATGACAGTCAAGGACCCTTTCTGCCCAGTGGCCAAAGGTCTTGAGTGAACTCCAAAGAGCTTCATCTCGGCCCGGAGAACAGAGGTGGTTTTGTTATCACTGTTTCACACTGTAATGATCCTGAGCCGGGACTCCAAATCTTCTTCACCGTGTGTGCGTGCGTGTGTGTGTGCCTGCATGTGGGCACGTGTGTTTAAACGTCTGTGGTGCTCAGAGAACAACCTCAGGTGTCACTTTTCAGAGGCTGTCTGCCTTCTGTTGGAGGTAGGGTATCTCAGGAGCCTGGAACTGCACCCTGTAGAGCTGTGGACTTCCGGGGAGTGTCCTCTGTCCCCCATCTCCCCATCTCTGAGATTGTAGGCACCCCTTATACTTGTCATTTTATATGGTTTCTGAACTCAAACCCAGGTCCCCACACTTGGAAAACAATCAGTGTATCAACCGAGCCATCTCCCCAGTCCCTTCCCCACCTTGCTCTGAGTATGGATTTAAAATTTATTCCCCCTAGATCTCCGTAGTGACCCCACTTACATATGTTAGGACTCTGGTCTTCACGGTGACAGAGAGCCAACTGTAAGCCAGCTAAAGCCAAGCAGATGATCTCCCTGTTGGGCAACTGTAAAGTTAGAGGGCAGAGCATACCTCAGAATGTGCATGTCGTCACCACCCCAAAACTTCTCACTCTGAGCACTCCTCAGTTACACACTGAAGGGCATCTCTGGCCACTGAGTGACAACTTCCTGCTGAGCCAGTCTGCTGGACCATTCTCCCAATAGCTCGAATGGTAACCAGTACTTCATGAGAAGAAATTACCATTAACTTAAGCATTCCGTTACTCTGAGCGCCTTAAGGGAAGGATTATTCTGCTCGCCCCTTCAGGGGTTTCCTCCCATTGTGGTGGGACAGCATGGGGAGCAGGGTATCTCCCATCATGGCAGCCAGGATGCAGAGAGGGACACTTCCTGGGCTCTGAGCTGGATTGCTTCTCCTCTTTGCTTTCATTCCATCCAGGTCCCTAGCCTGTAGCATGATGCTGCCTATGTTTAGAGCAGATTTTTCTTCCCCTCTCTGAAGTTCATCTAGATGGATTGAGTTAAACCCCCAGAATGGCAAAAAGATGGGAGTCATGGTTTACATCTGTAATCCCAACACTCCTAGGGGACATCAGGGGAGGAGACATACAAATTTGCTAAAAGCTTGCTAAGGGCCAGCTAACCTGAAATATATAGCCGCACAAACAAGACCCTGCCTCAAAGCAATGGAAGGTGAGCTTTGTCCTCTGACCTCCATATACACAGCATGGCACATAAGAGCTTGTAGTCTTTCTGCCTCACTCTGTCTCTGTCTCCATCTCTGTCTCTGTCTTACCCTCTTCCCACACATAGTAAGTAAACTAAGATTTGAAAAATGAAATGTAAGATTAGTTAAATCTGTGTGTAGGAGACACAGTGTGCCTTCTTCCAAGGGTCTTTCCTGCACAGCTGGTCCCTCAGTCTCCCTGCCTCCTTGGCCTCTTGAGTGAAGCTTTCTCTCTGGCCACACAGAACCAGAATTGAGCACAAATTTTTGTGTCTGAGTTCTCAAGCATCTTGCCCATCCATTCATCCCAAGAACCCCCCACATCTCCCAGTTGTCTGTCTCCACAGGAGAGTGGAGCCCTAAATTGGACAGACTCTTTTATGGCACCATGGTGAGTCTCCTCAGCTTCTTGGATAGCCTCTGTTCCTTCTGGTAACTCCTGCTCATCCCCTCTCAGAGCACAGAAAGCCTTAAGCCTACTGTGCCAAGTGTTATCAGCTGTGCAGTCACTCGGAAGCCCAAGGCCAAGAGTTTGGATGTGCTTGCTCCTGCCTTTGCCCAGGGGTGAGTGGTGCGACTGGACAGATTATATACATCACCTCCCTGGGCTCATCTGTAAAACTGGAATTTTGTTACTATTACTATCATCATTTTAATACGAGGCCAGGCACCTAGTGTATGAGGCTCTGGGCTGGCTATAAAGTAGGGCTCCAGTCTACTAGCATCTACTGTTTTAGGATTATCTTTTGAGTCTCACAAACTAACACATTGGGTAGGTGTGCTTCTGGGGAGACCTCATTTCCAGAAATGGGTGAACATTTCATAATGGGGATCAGGCAATTTGACCTAAGGCTGGTGATACTGTCTGCCCTGGCCAATCAGATCCTAGTACACTAAAGGTTAGTTAATGCCATCTTTGCTCTAGGCCATTTCCATGCCTAGGCAGTCAGCTACCATGGAGCAAAGGCTTTTCTGAGGGATTGCTTTCTGTTTGACAAGGTCTTCTGTGCTCCTAAAATGGCAATCTAGACACAGTTGTTCAGAAGATGTCCCTATGCCCCCAGCAGACACTTGGCTTCCACAGCACACACTGCTGTCCCTTGTTCTTGTTCCAAATGTGATCACCTCTATGCTGGAGGTGTTTAGTTGCTGATGCCTGCTCCCAGCAATAGATTAGGTACTCCCAAGCCTAACCCAGAGCCTGGTGCACAGTGGATGCCAGCCACTGCTCTCTCACCTTCTCTGGGGAGCTCTATTTCTTCAGAGAAATCCCTTCTACCCCACACATGACTGCTGACAGGGAGATAGGGTATTGATGATTCTCTCTTGGCTCTAGATTCATCGGTCCGGACTCCTGCACTTGGTGGAGGATGGGAGGCCTGGGGGTCAAACGGATGGCTAAGGATGAGTGGGATGAATGGATTTATAGTGAGGGAGGAAGCGGTCAGATTTAACAGCCCATGAGACCACAGGCTTTAGTTTTGGCCTCTTGCTTCTGCCAAGACAGATGATCTAGGCTCTGTATAAAAGAGGTATCTGATCTTGCAACCACCCAGGTCATCATTAGAGAAACACGAGACTCTTCACAGACTAAGCCACGACTCCAGCATCTATTCGTGGTGATCTGGAGTAGTAGCCTGCCATTTCTAATTAACACTTTCCTTATGACTTCTGTCCTTAACGAGCAATGCACTCATAGTTCTGCATAGCCAGGAGGAACAGAGTCTGTAGAGTGTAGCCTTTGGCATGTCAACTCTTTGTCCTGCAGGCCTGGAGAGAGGGAAGAGGACATACCAAGAACGAGTGTCCTAAGGTGGTCACCGAACTGGCCCCAGTCCTTTGGACCCCACTTTTACCTCTAACAGTGCTAAATTACCCAAAAGGCCAGAAGCATGCCTTGCAGAGCTAGCCAACCAAACAGGAAGATGGCCCATGCCTTCTTTCTTGTTAATGCAAGCTTCCCATAATGTATTGCTTGTGTTTTCTGAGAAGGGATCTCAGAGGCCATCTTTGTGGCCCTGTTCCTTCCATTGAGTGGGTCTCTTGAGAACCTCAGTGTATTTCAGAAGAACTACTCAGGGTTCTTCCACCACAGTAAGTGCTTGGGTATGAGAATCTTTCCTTCCTGGCAAAGGTAGAAAATGTGTGTCCCAGCCAGATGCTTCCAGAAGCTCTGAGCTTCACTGAGATCAGATTTCCTTAAAAAGAAAGACATTTCTTCTAAAGTTTTAAATTTCTTTAAAAAGGCTGGGAAAGCTGGGTGTGGTGGCACATACCTTTAATCCCAGCACTCGGGAGGCAGAGGGAGTAGGATCTCTGTGAGTTCAAGGCCAGCCTCGTCTACAGAGAGAGTTCCAGGACAGCCAGTGCTACATAGAGAAACCCTGACTTGAAAAACAAGCAAAATAAAAGGCTGGGGAGATGACCCTCGCTGGCAAAGCACTGGCCTCACAGTGCAAAGACCCAGGTTTGGACCCTCAGAACCCATGGAAAATTCAGGAGTGGTGATATATGCTTGTCATCCCAGGGTGGTGAGATGGGAGGAGGTGACAGATGGATCCCCACAAGTGAGGCCAGCTAGGACAGCCTACGTAGAGTTCCAAGTCAATGTTTGTCTTATCCAAACAGTAGAAGATACAGGAAGAATAACAACTGAGGTTCTCCTCTAACTTCCAGGAGCCAGGAACATGCATCCTTGTGTGCACCCACATACGTGCATGCACACACACACGCACATAAAAGGAACTTAGTATGGCTATAATTTATTAAATAGAGAAGGAAGCACTCTATCTGGTTCCCAGGGTAGTAAAATCATTTACCCAGAGCCATCAGAATAAGAAGCAGGTTTTCTGCTTACTGCGTTTTTTATCCTTCCTTCCTACCCGCCTTAACTCCTCCACACACAGGGGTGGGAAAGACAGTGTCGCTCACATAGCTCAAGCTCTTCTAAGCTTCCAGTTAAACATTTGCTTGTAGCTGACACCTATTCATAATTTAAAGGGCCTGCTCTTCTGAACAATGATCAAAATTAATCTATTAGCCACTTGGGGATGTTTACATACAGTCTGTCGGTGGCTCTTTAACAACCTTTTTTTTCTACTCGAGATTTCTTGTGATCCTCACGTACCATTAGCGAGCAGGATTTGGGGATTGTACAGTCTTCCCCCCCTTCTGTATATCTGACAAACCACCACTGGGAATCGCTCAGGAGGTAAAGAAGGTAATTCCTTCTGATTTCCACAAGCTGCTGAAGTTACAGAAGAAGCACAATTACTTTCCGATCCCTCTACATGCAATTTACTAATAAGCTACAGAATGGGGAAACGTGTAATTAGTGATTACTCTAGTATGTGGTGATCCAGGGCTTACCCAGGCATCTGTGGGGCTACAATCTACTGGAAGAAAAGCAAATGAACTCAGTATTAAGAAACAAGTCGGTCACACATACGCACATGTACACTTCATTTGTTCTAAAATTTCTGTTGCCTTTGTGTGCATGTGCAAGTGTGTGTGTGTGTGTGTGTGTGTGTGTGTGTGTGTGTGTGTGTGTGTTGGGAGAGGGTGTTGCATGCCATGGAGTGCATATGGCTCTCAGAGAACAACTTGTGGAACTTGATTCCCTCCTTCCATCATGCATATCCTTGGGAGTCAAACTTAGCTCACCCAACTTGGCAGGACGGACCTTTATCTGCTGATGCAGCTTGCTGGTCGTTGGGAGGGATTGCTATTGTTTATTTGGAAGACAGGGTATCATGAATCTCACACTGACTTTGAACTTCTAGTCCTTCTGTCTCCAACCTCCCATGTGCCAGGATTACAAGTGTGCACCACCTATGCAGCGCCAAGGATGGAAGCTAGGGCTCTGTGTGTGCTAACCAAGGGCTCTACCTACCGAGCGGCTGCCCCTTGACTGAGCTTGGTATATCTGAAAAGAGTTGCTGATGATGAATTTACTACTCTGCATATACTTGCTATGGGTTTCCAAAATCATAGCTACATCACTAGAGCGGTATCCTCATGTCTACGGATTCAAAGTGTGGTGGTTTGAGTAGGAATGGCCCCCATAGGCACATATATTTGAGTGCTTAGTCACCAAGGATTGGGACTGTTTAAAAGGATTAGAAGAATTAGAAGCGGTGGCTTTGTTAGAGAAAGTATGCCACTGGGTGCTGGGCTTCGAGATTTCAAAACCCACACCAGGTCCAGTTGCTCTCTGCTTGTTGGTCAGGATGAAGCTTTCAGCTATTTCTCCACGAGTGCCTGCTGCCGTGCTCTTTGCCACCATGTTTCCTGCTAAGATAATAATGGGCTCTGAAGCTGTAAGCAAGCCCCCAGTTAAATGCTTTATTTTGTAAGAGTTGCCTTGCTCAGGGTGTCTCTTCATAACAAGAGAACACAGACCTATGCTGAACTCAGCACCCAAAAATGTTATTGAAAGAGTAAGGATAGGCAGAAAAGGAAGGGGACAAACACAGATAAAGTAGATGCCTAGCTCTGAGGGTTGATCATAGTGTGTTATGCATATTATTATCTTTACAATAAATGGTTGTAATTATGCTTTTTTTGTAGCAGGAGAAACAGTTTCACTGAGATTAGGTCCCTGAGTTTCTTGGCTAAGATCATTCTTAGTGTCAAGAGGCCAGAGCTGGGATTTGACCCTGGAAAAGTCTGACTTCAAGGACAATAAACTCCTAGTGTACCAGTGGGTCCTTCTTGTGGCTTGTGACTCTACTCTGGACGAAATGGCCTCTTGGAAAGGGTGGTTTGGCATCACTAGCAACAAAATCATAAACCATATTGCTTTCCCTAAATCATCTCAACTTTAGGAATTTAACATAAACAAACTTACCCTCCCCCAAATACAGATAAGAGTTTATACACAGATATGACCAACCACAATAATGTTTCTAACGGCACAACCTAAGGAAAGAACTCCAGCACATCCTGACATCACACCGCAGAAGAAAGACGTGACCTTGGCTATGTGGAAATAGCAACCATGGAACATATTAAGAAAGAGATGCTAAGAACACAGAAGAGCTTTGTGACAGAAAGCAAGGCCAGGTTCCAAATTTTGCATATGGTGAAGACTCACATAAGTGAAGTGATGTTATACAAGAGAGATACAGAAGCAGTCTCTGTGTGGTAGGTTCACAGGTAACTTTAACTTTTAAGGAACAATTCAGACAGGTACTTCATATACCAAGATCCTTGCTCCTTCGCTGTGCAATACTTATGATTTAGTGTATTCCCAGAACTCTATAGTCCTCATCACTATCCAATGAAAATTTCATAATCTCGTTCCTTTCCCCTCCCCCCGTCCTTGCTGAACATGAATACATTTTCTGTCTCTATAAATCTGCCTATTAAAGACACTTCATACAAATGGAATTGTGATATGTAGCTTTTTGCGACTGGCTTCTAAGGCTTAAGATCCAAGGAGGGGAAGATTTACAGACGTGCACTCCTCTAATGGTTCCACAGGTTCAGATCTTACATGCAACTCCTTAATCCAGGTGTGTGCAGTGTGAGGTAGGGACCCAGCTCCGTCGCCTGTGGATTTTCAGTTGTTCTGGAAGCATTTGCTCACCAGCCTGCTCTTTCCTGTGTCTTGGCCTACTCGGTATACCAAAAAAAAAAATCAATTATCTATAAACATAAAAATACATAAATGAACAAACAAATAAATGCAGCTCTCGTCTATGTCATAGTGCATGCCATTCCTTATTCAATGAAATAGTATCCAAACCTATGGGTTTGCAGGTGTCAGTTCTTTTTTTCCAGATAGATCCAGGGGATTGAACTCAGGTCATCAAGCTTGCTGATAGGCATCTTTACCTCTCTGGTCCCAATAATGAATATTATTAATGCAAATACTAATGAACAGCATGCATCCAATCCTCTGGGTCTATGATGAGAAGTCGGATTGTCGCTGTTGATGTTTTAATGTTGTGGATAGCTGTTGAAGTGTTTGCACTCTCTCCTCATTCGGTGATGCAAGGAGGGTCCTGTTTGTCAACATCCTGCATCCTGACAGCACTTATCAGCTTTCTTTCTTATTTAAACCATACCAGCAGATGTGAACTGGTATCTTTCTATGATTTTGATTCACACTTCCTAATAACTAACCATTTTTGATCACCTTTTGTTCACTATTTGTATATCTCCGCTAGAGAAACATCTCTCGAAACTCGTTGTATTATTTTTCTGTTTGTTACTGAGATTCAGAAAGTACAGAGAAGATTCTAGAGTCTTATCAAATACACAGTTTTCTAATATTTTACTTTCTTAATGATATTGTGATGAAATCTAATCTGTTTTTCTCTTTGGTGCTTGTATTTTGGCCCCATATATAAGAAATCAGAGACAGGTTGGGCGGTGGTGGCTCACACCTTTAATCCCAGCACTGGGGAGGCAGAGGCAGGCGGATCTCTGTGAGTTCGAAGCTAACCTGGTCTACAAGAGCTAGTTTCAAGACAGGCTCCAAGGCTACAGAGAATCCTTGTCTCGAAAAACAAACAAACAAAACCAAAGAGACAGAGAGAGAGAGAGAGAGAGAGAGAGAGAGAGAGAGAGAGAGAGAGAGAGAGAGAAGAAAAAAGAATTCGGGGCCAAGTCTAAAATTAATGAACTTTTCACTCAGATATTCCTCTAAAAGATTTTCCATGAGCATGTTTGCACACACATATCACATGTTCAGACATTCCTTAGCATGTAGTGTGAGGTAGGGATTTGATGTCATTATTTTGTTTGTGGATACTCAATCGTTCCATGGGCATTTGCTGATTGTCTTGCTTTATTTTGTTGCATTATTTTGGCGTGCTTGTCAAAAACCAGCTGACCACAAGTGGTACTGCGGCTTGGTAATTAAACTGCTGGTCGTGCAAGCGAGGGGACCAGTGTTCAGGTCCCCAGAGCCCAGGTATACGCTGGCTGGGTGTGGCAGTCTGTCTGTAATTCCAGCTTCAGTGGGTGGGAACAGGAAATCCTGGATCAAGTTGGCTGGTGAGATCAGCTGTGTTAGCGAGTAATGTGTTCATTTAGTAAGAAATGCTGCCTCAAAAATAGTAAGGTGGACTAGCAATCAAGGAAGATCCCTGACATCCACCTCTGGCCTCTACATGGATGTACACACGTGAGTACAGGCGCTCACTCACACATGTGTGCCTACACACATGTGAACACAGATGCAAACCTGAATGTATACATACCACATATACAAACACATGCAAAAAAAATTTTCAACCCTGTATGTAAAGATTTTACTTACGGGCTCTGAGATCTGTGTTACGGATCTATATGTCTATTCTTGTGTCGGTACCACACAGTCTCTGTAGTAAATTTTGAGATCAGGAAGTGGGAATTTTCCTACTTGATTCTGTCTAGAGATCTTTTTTGGCTCTGTTGAGGGTCTTGTGATTCTATATGAATTTGAAGATTGGCTTGTCAGTTTCCACTTAAAAGGCGGATGTGATTTTGAGAGGGGTTTGCTGAATGCAGACATCTGTTTGTTGGGGACTGCCAGCCTGCTAACAAGTGATGGCTATGCCAGCATCAAACCCTGTGTCTTTTTTCAAGCTGTACGCGAGCGCCTTCTTTGCCTGGCAAGAGCTGTATAGTGCTGTGGAATGCCGAGGCGGGCTCGGAAATTACTTCTATTGGAGACGACCTATTAGGGCACAACAGCAGCTCCCCTGAGGCCAGTTCTCAGCCACTCCACACACCACGCGGCTTCTATTACTTAGTCCAGCATGGCTTTAAATACCTCCGGGCACCCCCTCCACCACTTCCTGTGGAATACTATTTCACAGCCTAATAGGGTTTCCTAGGGGAATTTTCTCTCTTACTTAGCCACATTTCTTTCTATGTTCAAGTCCACTGCTTCTTCAATGCTGTACCATTCTGGATGGATCTGTCTGCTTGGGGCTCCCATGTTTCCCACCCTCAGAACCCGCCTCTTTCTGAGTTGTGGGGCAAGTTCTGGGTGTCACAGATTAAGGCTTGCTAAGGAGACCCGCCGCAAGAATGGCCACTGTATTCTTACGCAAGGAAATACTGAATCCAAAAGGCTCCATGTCAAAAAATTGGAGAGCCCTCCCTGTAGCTTGGGATGAACGACCTGCCGCCTCTCCCCCCTCCCTACTTATGTTATATAGAAGGAGTCTGGGGATAGGATTTTCCTCGGCTCAGGTAAGAAGGGTAAGGTGTCACACACCAGCTCGGTAAGCTTCTAGGATCTCCAAGGCTGGGGAAAGCTCACAGGCTTGCCTGTGTGTGATTCAGGGGAGACAGGTGAAGGCTGGGATCTGTGTTGCTGGTTTGCTCATACCTCACTCCTCTTTGCCTTTAAGGGTTGTGTTCTATCTATAGACAGGGACCCTATCTAGAGAGGAACAGTCCAGGCTGAGCCACAGGGCACACACAGCAGGCGGGAGCCTAGGCCCTTTTTGGTTCACTCTGGTGTACAGCTGAGGTTGGTTTTCTTCATTTGTGAGATGGAGGGAACATTGCAGAGCCTCAAAGACCTGGGTAGGCGACGGTAGGTGGGAAAATCCCACTCCATAAATGTTACATTGCTTCCTTTCTTTCAGCTCCCGGATGGCTGATCAGGGCCATTTCTCCACGCGATTTAGAACGCAACTGTCTGTGGTCCCTCTCCTCACGGCCTCCTGCCCCACACTGACAAGTTTTATTAGCAAAGGGAGAAGGGATTTTCCATGACTGAACTTCTCCTGAGCTTTTCTAGAGATATGGAAGGAGCTGCCTGGTTCCTGAGCTGGTACATCAGCCTGCTAGGATGGCCTGGTGTGCTCTGGGCTGGGGCAGAGAGGAACAAAAACCTCACTAGCTGGGGGGTGAAGAATGGGTGGTGGTGGTGGTATTCTTCTGAAAGGGGAAGTCTTTATGTGGGCACTGGAGAAGTAGTTGGAATTGGCTTGGAGGCCACAGTGACTGTTGTTTGTCGTCAATAAGTGGCTGGGGACAGGACCGCCTTTGATGGACTCTCCTGCCTTGCTGTTTTTCACAACAGGAACCAGCTCTGTGGCCTTCCAGTGCTCCACTGGCCTGGTCTAGGATAGATAGGCTTGTGTGTGAATGGGGAGGAATATATGCTTGTGTGGATATGTGTGTTTGTGTGTGCTTGTCTGTGAGAGTATATATGTACATGTATGGACATGCATGTGTATATTCATATGTGTATAGGTATGATTTTTGCATGTATGAATGTATGCAGGGTTTACACTCCTCTGTGTGTGTGCACCCAGACTGATATGCACGTGGTCATGTTTTGGGACATATGTAACTATGTAAACATGTATGTACAAGTATACAAGCATATGTGTTAATGTGTGGGAATCTTTGTGTGTGTTTGAACACAGTACTTATGAGTTTTAGGGTATTGACCCTAGAATTTTTTGTGTGCATTTGTGCGTGCACGTATTTGTATTCATATGTGTTTGTTCCCACTTCCTTCTGCGCGAGGTCAGGTACCCCACGGAGTTAAAGTGTCAGGAGTTTGAGGGACACATATGTGGCTCCCACACTCAGCCAGCAGCCTCACCCTGTGAGGTACATTAAAGCTTGCATTGTGGGTCTTCTGCTTCATATGGTTTTATATCTCCTTTCTGCTCATTGAAAGGAAATTTCCCATTTGTGCTCTTGGCCCATGCCTGTCAAGGAGTTCTTTCTCCAGGCTTTGGTCAATGCCAGTGTTATGGATTCCATCGTGGCCTGGCACAGGTGCTGTCTTCATCCTGGGCAGGAGTGAGAAAGCTGTCTTGTCTGGCTATGAAGCCACAATTCTAAGCTTTCCTGCCTCTTCTGTTACTGTCCTACAGCTGGCAAGACCAGCGGTGCAAAGGTGGCTTTCAGCTTACAAGGAATTTCACATGACCCTACCGGGAAGAAACTGTATTGTAACCAGGGCTAAAGAGGAAGTGGTGTGCTTCCATAGTGTAGCAGAATGTTCTAGAAGGAGGAGGTTGGAAGTAGGTAAACTGGGGCCATGGGCAGCATCCTTGAGTCTCCCACCCATGGAGGAAGAGAGGAGATCATGGTTGCAAAGGCTCCACTAAGCACCAAGCACTTTGAATTCCATGTCTCACCGAGGCTCAGAGGATGCCCTTGATCAGTCTAAGGTCACAGCCCCAGGAAGTTGAGGTGGAAGCTGGAGTTCAGAGAGCCCTACTATACCTCCCAGTCAGCTGATCTGCCTGGAAGGGCACCATCCCAGCAATGCCCTGCCTAATTCAAGACCATTGCTTTCTATCTGCTTTTCTTGACTGAGAGATGCCAAGTGCCAAGGCTGACTTCCAAGATGTGATTCTCCTGTCTCAGTGCTAGGATCTGTTTTATAGGGATGATCCACTCTGGATGAGAATGAAGGAAACAGGCTCTTCATATCCCACGTAGGTCCCAAAGGTCAGCCCTGCCACAGCAGAAGCTATGCCTTGCTCATGACCACACTGCCAAGCCGAGAGATGCTCTCAGATAGTACATGATAGTCGCTAAATATTTGTTCAAAGGATGAGGGAATAAACCCTTGACTCAAGGGAAACTTAACTCTAATATCAAAGCCAACTCACTGCTTTGAAAGTACATCCGCACAAAGCATCAGTGAAGTCCGGGGACGATTCTACCTGCTTCGATCAACTGTCTTCTTCCATGCCTGGGCTGCTGGGTGAAATGACTCACGTTTACAATAATGGCTAAGAATGTTCGTGCACATGACGCCTCAGAGTCTGAGAGGGAATTAACCCGTAAGCGCTGCAATCAACCCACAGGTGAAGACCGGTAAAGACTTGGCTGCTTTTCTAACCCCTACACAAGGGCGTACTGCGCCTGTGCTGGCTCTGGAGCCTGTGTGATTTGTGTAGCAGCTTCGGTGAAGCAGACTCGTGGGAGGGAGTTCTTCAGGCAGTGATGGTGTTGATTACCAGCTCACCTTCATGCTCATGCAGGAAGCTCTGATTGCAGCCAGAAAGGGACTAGAGGCTGGGCTTCCCTCCCTGCTGTAAGGGGGTGGAGGAAGTCTGACAGCATTTGCCACAGCATCCCTTCTGATTAATCAGTCTGCTCCAATCTGTGAGGGGCAATAGCTCCAGGAAGGAAATCTGACTGGAACAGTCATTCTGTGTCCCATGCCTGTGCAGGTGAACTCAAGGCAGAGGCAGGGTCCCTGTGAGGGCTCTTGGGATGGAGACACTCCTCTTGGTGAGAACAAAAGTAACAAATGGGTGCACAGGAGATTTTACTCCCCAGGGGTTCTCAGGAGTCAGGGAACCCAGGCCCAGCCTTTGTGCTTTTCTTTTGAGGGGGTCTTTTTGAGACAAAAATCTCACTAATTAGGGCAGGCTGTTTTCCAACTTGTGCCTCTGTGACCTACGTGTTGGGAGGACAGTTCTGTGTCATCATATTTGGCATCAAGGTGATTTTACGGAAGAATAAACATCTCATCTTTGAGCTCTCTTAGGTTCCTCTTTGACACTCTTTCTACCACTTACTAGCTTGAGAAGCTGGGTGAGCTATGCATACATCATGACCTTTTATTTTCTCCCAGGACCTCCGCAGAGCATGACTGGATCCTTTAGTGGGTTCTGGAAGAATGGTACCATCTTCCCTCACCTGGCAAACCCAAATAATAGTAACAAAGGGCAATGTGGTCTTAGTGTGGTCTGATCTGAGTGTGACCCCACATTTGGGTGGGAAATGTGATTACTCCACACAGCAATAATGGGAGGAGCAGCCACGGGAAGGTGCCCAACTTATGAAGGTTACACCTCTCTTTGTGGGTGGGTCCATGGCCACTCTTAAGGGATTTGAGACCACAGAGCATCATTGGCTCTCTCTCACTATGTGATGCTGTGTGCCATATCCCAGTGTAACAAGTGGGGCCATACCAGATGCCACCTTCCATTATGGGCTTGCTGGCCTCTGTAGTAAGTAACAGACTTCTGTTCCTCATATGCTACCTGATCTGTAGTGCTGTGTCCTAAAAGTCTATCTTTAAAATGCTGCAAATATTTATATGGGAAACGTACAGAGCTATTCTAGGCAACCAGTAATGAACTTGATAGCTTTATCAAAAATACTGGAGTTACGTGAACAATCCCTCCATCCAGGCCATGACAAAATGGAAAGTCCTAGTGTTATGGCCTTGCAGAGGAGCCAGATTTGAGTAGAACCAGAGGTTGGGTTTTCACAGGAGAAAGCCACTGGCTATAGAGAAAGAGCAGAGACACGCAGGGCCACTGCCCACTCTGGACACCATGTTCCAGACAAGTCTTTTCCCCACTGCCTCCTAGCTTCGTGTCACCTGTGCCTTCTGCCTTCTTGCATTGTGTTTGCCTTTCCTTCATTGACCTTAATCTCGGCCTGCCACTTGTGGTATCACTGCCCCTGCCCTTTGGGGGTTCTCCCTGCCACTCTGGACCAAATCACTAATACACTGGATCATTCTGGAAAAATATTGAAAAGGAGAACATCATTCTTTCCATAGGTCAATATCCCCTCTTTCTTTAGAAGATGGATACAGCACAGATCCCAAACCAAGAAAACCAGTGAGGCAGAGACTCTGCAAAACGCAAGCTCCCTCCTGGCCTCCGACATTCACAGCAAACCACCCAGAAGCCTGCCAAGCAACTGAGGAGTTTTTAATCATTGTTTCTCTCTTCTGGGGGAGGAAAAAAAAAAGAGTCATTTGTAGCCTGGCAACAAAGATCTGTGTGTTCTTCCCCCATGCCAAGCCTTAAACACCACTTCCCCTCAGCCCAGCATAATGGTGCTCACAGGACCCAACCAGGATGACTTGAGATGGCACAAGAGGGCTGCAGACACCAGGCAATGCCAGTAGGCTGGAGAGCATGCTGCAGGAACTGATAGAGGAGTAGAAACCTAAGAACTTATCAGAGAGCGCCATACTTCACCCAGCACAAGGGCTCCGTGCAGGTACAAGGCAGGGTTTCCTGTTAGGCACCTGTGGGATTGGGAGCCCAGGTGGCATGGGGTGCTGTGGAGAGGGGTGGGGGTGTTCTCTGGGCTGGATGAGGCTCCTTCTCCCTACTGCTCAGGCAGTTTTGTTCCTCTCACCCTCTGCCTCTGTCTTATTCCTTGATGCAGGTAACCAAACACCTTCATCTCAAGAGCCATCATGAACTCAACTGGTTGCTGGAAAAGGCTATTGAGGCAAAAGAAGAAACAGACAGGAAACACTCATTTGGAAGCAAGTGTGCCCCCACTTCTCGGCGCCCCCATATCAGGATTAGATGGAGTAGAGGTTAAGGATGTGCACCTGGGGTCGGACTTCCTGGACACAAATCCTACGGACCAATGGAATGGTCATGGCAAGATAATTCACATTCTAAAATT
>NC_022013.1:63961595-63963791 GCF_000317375.1 Microtus ochrogaster | reverse complement strand
ATTAATAAAAAATAAAATTAAATTAAAAAAAGAAAAAACCCTGCAACCTGGGAAATGGATGAGGATGACTGAGGGGCCCTCCAGAGACATGACACCTGAACACACGTGTGAAGCTGGCCCAGTTGACTGGACCCAGGACTGTAAAAATGGGCACTACCAGATTACTTGGACAATGGGTAAAATTAGAATGTGGTGTGCCATCTAGATCATGTTTGTATATTGTTTTAGTTTTAATTCGGAGCACTGCCCCATGGTTACTAAAGTGAACATCTCCAGCCTTCCAAAACATATGGACACAGTGTGCTTGGATTTATGTCCAAATTAGGGGAAAAGATGTCTTCACATTCTCAAATGCTTCAAAAATTGTATATAATATATAATTATGTGCAAATACAGGACATTTTCTGAGCCATATTGATTCAAAATGTATTGTACACATGTGTCAATATTTTATAATTATGTATACATAATTTTCTGAAATACATGTGTGGGCATATATCTGTAAACCCACAGACATACAGTGAGAGGGAAAGAGATGGAAAGAATATGCCTCAGCTATGTTATTATGTAAAGGTAACAAAGCTACCACCATTCTGGCCCTTTCCAAGTTTGCCCATTTGGGGAGATGACCGAAACCTTACAGAGCATATTTCTTGGTTGGTTCAGCATACAGTCCTGAGATTCATGCATGTAGCTGGGAAGAGAAGTGGTTTGCTCACTTTCATGGTTTTGTGGAATTCTGTTGCTTCTGTACCCACTTGCATGCATATGGGTTGTTTCCTCTTTTTTTTTTTAACACTTCTGAATGCTGTGGCAGAGAGCATACAAACATGCTTGCACATAAGCTTGTGTGTTGGTTTGTAGGAACAGAGTTATTAGCTGAAGAATTCCATTTGTTCTGCACCCTTGTTAACAGTTAGTCTTGTCAGCCCTCAAAGTTTAACCGTTCTAGAATGTGTATGGCAGGATCTTATCACAGACTTAATTGGCATTTCTCTACTGACTAGTGAAGCTGAGTTCCTTCTGCCTGTTGACTGTTTAGGTTTGCGAAGTGGCCGTTCAAACCTTTTGCCCATGCTCCTGTAAGCTGTCATGTCTTATTAAGTTGGAAGGCTATATATTCCTGGTAGAAGTCCTTTGTTACACGCATTGTGAATGTTCCCTCGTGTTCTATGATTTGCTTCTCCAGTTCTTCACGATATTTCTTGGTAAGTTTTAATTTTCATGACATACAAATTATTAGGGTCCCTCCCCCAAAGCCTACAGTTTAACCTTTATAATACTCTTAAAAGATAAAAGTGAAGAAACTGTCAGATGTAAAATCAGGTGGATCCTAATTCTAGATTCCAGTTGGAAGGGTCCTGGAGTCAAACCCCATGATCTCTCTCCTGCTTGAGCCCTTGAGGGAAGAAGGTACTTGGGGGCACTCTTATAGGACCTTGGCTCCTAGGATTCTAAAGTCTAGCCTCCTCCTGCTGGCTCCTATCCTAGGGCCATAGGACCCTTTGTCTAGGCACAGGTGCAGTCCCAAACAGAGAGAGTTGTACTCTGAAGGACAGAGATGCAGGCATGGAAACAATATTTCCGATCAGGCTCCAGGTAGCTGCAAAGGTGGGCTCCAAGGGTGACAATCACTCTGCTAGGAACTTAGAGAGAAAGTTTGTGGTGGTGTCTCAGAGGAGTAGACGGTTAACATGAGTTCCGTTGGCTGCATGGGAGCCTTCCAGACAGACAAGGTATAGAAAAGCTTTTCAGCCGGACCTGGAAACTTGGTAAACTACTGTGTAGGGTTAGATGTGAGAAAAGGCCCAGCTGCTTCCCATCCCAACCCACAAAGTCCCGGCTAACATGTCCTGGTGCTGGTGATGATTCACGGGTCCTGTCATGCTGAAAGATGGGGGTGGGGTGGAGGTAGCAAGCAGTCCAGGCAGGTCCTGTAGAGGAGGCGGCCCAGAGGCTAGGCAGGAGTACCTCTGTCTTTCAGCTGCTGTTTCTAGGTAAGCACAGGCCTGCTCACCCCTATGTCTCTCACATGTGGAGGGAAAGCTGTGCAGCATCCAGCAGGCCAGAGTCCCAAGTTGTTGTAATTTGAAAAAGTGGCGCATAAGAGAAAGATGCCATGCAACAGAGCTCAGGTGAAGGGTTTGTTTTGTTTTGGTTGGGGGAAAGTGAATGGGAAAGGGGGGTAAGGGAGAG
>NC_022013.1:63955947-63961369 GCF_000317375.1 Microtus ochrogaster | reverse complement strand
GAACACAAGTGACTGTAATGGAGTTTAATTTCAACTGCAGATTTTCAAGCAGCTTAGAGAATTTAGAGGCAGGACAAGTTCTGGGGAAACAAGAAAGGATAGAGAGCCCAGAAGACACCAGCTCCCTTTTTTCTGAGCAACTCCTGATCCAAGCTCAGATTCTGACCCGGATTCCCACACTCCATGCAGCCCTCACAGGATCTTTGTGGCCAGTGATGTGCTGTCCCCTAAGGAGACAGAGAAGAAGGACACCCCTTTGGGGCTCTTTGAGCTCAGTCTTCTCTACTCTTGGAAACTTTAAGTTGTCCTCTGATGCTGGCATATCCATTCATGGTGCAGGCCTCCTCTGGCCCTCTGGATTTCCAGGGATGTCCCAGGCTGCACACACACACACCTGGAGGTGAACAGACATGTACAGGTGCAGACAGACACACAAAGTCACATACACACAGAGACATATACACAAACACACACATACACATAGGGTGGGACCACACAGACATACACACACATACAAGGGGTCACATACACTAAATCACATACACAGACACACACACACATACAAAGGAATACACACACATACATACATACATACATACATACATACATACATACATACACACACAGACGGGGCAATGGGATACACACACAGACACTGATATACAAGAGGGATGTGTAGACAAACACACTCACATAGAGATACATACGGACACACACAGAGAGGGATACATACATACACACTGACACACACACACATCTACACTATACAGTGCTATTCAGAGACCCTCAAGTCAGCCCTTCAGTGGTTTCATTTTTGCTGACTGGACCCCTAAATCAGACCACAGGCCCTCTCTCCCCTTTTCTCCTAGCTTCTCGATTCTGTATCATCTTGAAGTTGCCATGCCTGCTTGGGTGCCCTCAAGGGTATAGGAGAAAGCCGTGGGACTCATGGCCCTCACTAGACCTTAGCTGGGCAATTTGCTTGATTCTGAAAGCTGTATCTCCTGAATCCTTGTGTCCCTTTGGTGTCAGTGAAGCACTGTAGTGGGATGAGCACACTCCTGCCCAGGTGACAGCCACTCAAGGGTCAACGTAGCTGAGATCTGAGCCCCAGGTGCTCTGTGGGTGCAGCCACAGATGAAACCTCCAAGCCTCAGTTTTACCACCTGCAAAGAGGGATTTACACCCAGCTCTTAGGTATGCTGAGCCTGTGGGGGGTGGAGGACAGCCTCTAGATGCCCACACTCATTCAGTAGGTACTCTTTACGGTCTTATGCCCGGCCTGCCTGGGGCCCTTTTTCCCTTTCTCTATCCAAAGAGACTTCAGAGACCCCAGGAAGGAGACTGCCGGGAAACTGTGGCTGAACTCTGGTGTGACTGCCCCCAAGAACACACGTGCAAAACAAAGCTTTAGGGGCTATGTGGTCAGGTGTGGCACCCTGCGGTGGGAATGAGACTCTGAGCTCAGCAACCAGCTGTGGGGTCACAGCCACAGACTCCTCAAAGGTCTGAGACCTTGGCCAGCTCCTCACCAGTAGGGCAAGGTCTGATGTAAGCTCAGAAGAGAAAGTTCAGGCAGGTTCCAGTGGAATCAGGGATGGTAGGGCAGAAGGCAAGTGAGTAAGCTCAGAGCTCCTGGACATACTTGCAGACTTATGTGGGCACAGAGAGGCAATGGCAGTGGTGGAGTAAGGTAGGGTGAGGTGGCAGGTAGGAAGTGGAGAAGGAAATTGCCTTGTAGCTACACTGGGCCCAGGCCTGAGGGCTGGAAGCATCACCTGGGCTTTGAACTTACAGTTCACTAATTTACCCAATTCTCTCTGGCCCATTTTATAGACTAGGAAACTGAGGCTCAGTGGAGTCAGTGTCTTGTCTAACAGTTCCTAGGCGCAGAGGTGTGGTGAGAACCCAACTTGCCTCTTTCTGCCTCTTAACTCTGGCCCCACCTGCTCAGTAAGTATTTTCTCGGCCTCTTAAAAATCTGGACATTGAGTTCAAATCAGAGACAGTTCACATCTAGGGGTGTGATGTCAACAGAACCAGGTCCTGCTCTCCCCCTTATTTCTCTGGACTGTGGAGAACCGCACCCAATTTTCGTTATTTACCTAGCAAGTCAGTGTTTTTAATGTGCAGTGGGATGGGGAGGTCCCCTCACCTCTGATCCTCAAAGAGCATGAACATGGTCAGCAGATGCTCCTGGAGAGTGGCGTGGTCAAGAGAAACTCAGAGGACGGGGAGGAGGAGCCATGGAGCAGGGATATTAGGTTCAGGGCCAACCAGCTCTGGGTCCAAATGGGGCCATCCTTAGCTGATTGACAGGCCTGTGGGCGCATGCTCATCTCATCCAGAGCCTCCTGCTGCCTGTTTGGTGCCCTGAAACCCGACTGGACTGCTTTCCTGCTTCCACTGGCCCTTGTTGTTGGAACCACAGACTGGCAGTAGCCCCAGCCTTGGAAATCCCAGGTGGATCCAGATCAGAAGCAGGAAGACAAAACATTTTCGGGGCTGTTCCCTAGCAACCCTAGCTGCTGACCACAGCTGCAGGTCCACAGCTGATGCCCTTCCATCCATTTGCAGAAGGCTTCGGTTTTAGGTGCTCCGGAAGGATTTTTAACGCCCCGCCAATGATCCAAGAAGCCATTTGCTTAGAGAATCTCCCTCCTCTCCCTTTCCTCCCTCCTCCCACCCCCATCCCATCAGCCAGCTCTTAGAGCACCGTGAATCCTGCCGCAGAGCACCAACTGGAGCCCTGGGTGGTGCATTGAACAAAGCCAGAGATTCATGGCAGCAGCAGCAGTGTGGGGTGACTTTCTCGGTGGCAATGCTGCCCACCCTGGGCTGTACTGGGAGAGGGTGGGAGGGATGGATTGGAACCAGAAGACAAGATGCAAAACAAGCCTGGTGCCAAGCAGAGTGGAGGGGGAGGGGAGGGAGAAAAGGCGGAGGGGAGGAAGCAGCGCAGGGGAGAAGGAGGAGAGAGGCCACTCATTTATTTATTATGATGCCAGTTGTAGCGTTGGTCTCATGTGTGGGGAGCAGACTGTATTTTATGTTTTAATCCTCCAAGCTGTGTGTGTGTGGGCTGGGGATAATTACGTTGAAAAATGTGGCTAATATGTGGAAGGCTCTTTTTGTGGGGACGGGAATGCTTCAGTGGAATATCTTCCTCGTGGCAACCGAGGCCTTTTCCATAAGCTGCTCAGAAGGTGCCAGTAATTGGGAGCGTGGTGGAAACCTGCCCCTGCCCCCAGCGGGCTCAGTGCTCTTCTGCTTCTGCTGTAGTGAGTTCTGGCTTCCAAGGAGGAGGGGGACTGCACTCCCCCACACACTCCCAACCTGCCACACCACCAGCCCCCCCGTGGGTGACAGACAGGAGACAAATGGGAGGTCTGATTGCTTTCTTGGCTGCAGCCTTAGTGCCTCTGCTGCTGAAGAAAGCAGGAGGAGACACAGGTATTCAGTCCCCCTGCTCACACACACAACTACCTATCTGTCCACACGTGAAACACACAGTGCTGGATACTCACATGTTCGCACACAATCCACGCACTCACTCGCACACACAATACACGCATTCACTCGTGCCTTCTCATATGTCACACTCAGGCATACACACATGTATGTGCTCACGAGCGTTCTCCCACACGTAATCACACCACATCCATGCAGCCTATATTCCCACACATGCAGATTTACACCCACTTACGTGTTTTACTCACGGTGATGCGTGTGCGCCCGAAAACTTTTTAGGTCCTCTCTCACACATCCTCATCTATATTCGTATCCATGTCAGCATGCGTACTACAGCTTGCACGGGCTGATGTTTGTGAAATGCTGTCAGAAATATTGCCAGGGACATTTTTATTTGGAATTAAAAAAAAACTTGACATCTGCCTCCCTTAAAAGGCCACAGAAAACATCCCCATTCCTGCCATACTGGAAGTTTGTTTTTTAGCACAGAGGCCTCGGTGACTACAGCACACTCTTTAATTCAAGCCACATGGCTGGTGTGTAGACTTTCCCCTGGCTCATGCATTCTGCTCATTTGATGCCTGTTTACTCAGAAACTGCAGATCCAGTGGAAAAAACACCCCAGCCTGCTGTGGTGCCAATTAGTCCCTCTTCCCACGGTGGGCCAGTCTCCCTACAGGAGCAGATCCACAGGCGGACAGTGAGGTCCTTAGTGAGGCTGGCTGTGATGAATAAGGCTTTGGTTCCCTGGGGACTTGGCAGGTGATTTTGTAGAAAATTGAATTTCTTGGTAAGTTAGAAGCTGTGCTAATGAGTACTAATATGAGGCCAGGAGGGCCGAGGGTGGGCTCAGGCTTGGCCATCAGCTGGGTCAGCTCCTACTTCTGCCTCTGGGACTCCCAGCTCTACCCACCTGCTGCATCCTCCTGGTTCAGGTACGAGTCTACCCGCCAGCTTGTTATTTGTCCCTGGCACTGCCCTAGTTCTTGTCCAGGACATCCTGTATCTCCTAAGTCCACAATGACCCTAAATTGTCCTCTCTGCCTCTGTCAATACTGAAGCGCTTGAGACGACCCACCCCTTGCAGAATTGGGCCAGAGTTGTTCATTCTGGGGATGTGGATTGGAAGTCTTGTCTAGAAAATTTTCTCATCAGACACCTGAAAAACTTATTTTCTACCTGGCTAAGATGTTTTAAGATGTCTCTCTAGTGACGCCATGCCTGTTCGTCCTCCACTGAGTCTCTGGTCCACCCTTTCCACCCCTCTTGGTGGCCCTTCCCACCACCAAAGTCCTGACCACATCCTTAGACAATGAGCTGTAGAAAGGTAGGTGCTAGGGCCCTGTGGTCACTGCTGCCTCTCTTGTAGCCAACACAAGATCACATGTGGGGAAGTCACACCACATTGTCTGCTAAAAAGTAAATGTGTCCCAATCCCACCCTCCACCAGATCATCCTTCTTTCCCTCAAGTGCTAGGATTAAAGACATACTCTGATTAGCTGGGTGTAGCAGTCCACGCCTTTAATCCCAGCACTCGGGAGGCAAAAGCAGGCAGATCTGTATGAGTTTGAGGCCAACCTGACCTACAAAACAAATTTCAGGCTAGTCAGAGCTATATATGAGATCCTGTCTCAAACAAAACAAAACAAAACAAACATACACTGATGAGACTTATTAAGTATTTATATTTATGGTTGCAATATTTGTGCTTCCATTGTACAACAATCAAATCAGGGCAGTGAGCATATCTATCCCCTTATACACTGGCCAATTTGTTATAAGTAGAAAACTCAAAGACCTCTCTTGTGGTGGTTTTGAGACAAGCAACATAATTATTAATTACGATCATCCTACTGTACATAAAAACAGAGTACACAAGAGCTCACTCCTCCAATCTAGGAACTCTCCTTGCTCTGCTGTCTAAATGTGCTGTATATAGACTCAGAATCG
>NC_022013.1:63942491-63955622 GCF_000317375.1 Microtus ochrogaster | reverse complement strand
AGAGAGAGAGAGAGAGAGAGAGAGAGAGAGAGAGAGTTTAGAGGTCAGCAGCCAAAGCCAGGCCTCCTCTCTATTGCTCTCCACCAAATTTTGAGAGTCCTTCGCCAGCTCACTTAAGGCCACAAGCTCCAGGGACCCCTGTGTCCTCTTCTCCTGTGCTGGGATTGCAGGTGCACACCCAGAACACACAGCTCTTTATGTGTGTGCTGGAATTTGAACTCCGGTCCTCCTGCTTTTACAATACTGACCTAAGCCATCTCCCCAGCCCCTAGTCATGTCTTTTTAAGTATTTTAGATGTATGTGCTTCTATGCAAAGAATGTGGCAATGGTGCCATCTCCATGGCTGGATGAGCAAGTTGAGGCTCAGAGAGGCAGAATGACTTACCTGGCTCACACAGGCTCTGCACGCAAGCGCTTCTGCCAGATGCTCACCCTGCCCCTAGAGGTGGGATCTCTTTTCTCCAGCCTGCATCAATTCTTCTTGGTCTATCCAGGCTATGACTGAAGTGTGAAGATATGGCATGGCACCACACCGTCCCGCAGAAGTTCTTTTCACTGAAAAAAATGGGTCTTGAACCTAGCACCTTAGCCATGTGACATTAGACACGCATTTTTCTCTTTCTGCCTCTGTGTCCCTATCTATAAAATGGGTTCTTATCCTTCCTCTAGGGATGTGAGACACTAGTTGATTTTTTTCCACCCCCCTAGATCAGTGAGTCTCAACCTGTGAGCCTCAACCCCCTTTGGGGGTCACATATCAGATATTTACATTGTGATTCATAACAGCAGCAAAATCACAGTTATGAAATAGCAATAAAATAATTTTATGATTGGGGGTCACCACAACATGAGGAACTGTATTAAAGGGTGGCAGCATTAGGAAGGTTGAGAACCACTGTAGTAGATAATCTTCCTGTAGGTGGTTTGTGGATTTCCAGTCCAGGACGGTCCATTCTCTTTACCACTACCTAAGCTCACTTTTGCATTAGTATTTGACAACCCCCCCCCATCCTGAAGACCTCCACACAGATATTAAACATACCACACCTTTTTCTAAGAAGCTGCCTTACAGCACATTCAATTCCCCATCTTGAATGTGGCTACTGGGTTTCAGGAGCAATGGGAGGTTTTCTACAGCCCCTCCCCCAAAAAAGAGAGAGTGGGGAGGCTATGCACAATCAGAAACAAAAACAAATGTGCATTGCCCAAAAAAGAGAGAGTGGGGAGGCTATGCACAATCAGAAACAAAAACAAATGTGCATTGCAGTGCAGGCTGGGGTGGGGGCGGCAGCTGGAGCCGCTTGTTTTGGAGAGGGGCTGACAAGGGCTCTCTCCCCCTGCGGGAGGAGATGCTGCATGTTAAGGCGGAGACTAGTGGGACGTGCATTGCTTCTGGCCCCCAATTCGGTATGTCGGGGATGCCTCTGCTTTGCAATCTCCATCCCTGAGCCTGGTTCCTGTCAACGTTTATCTGCCGCAGCTTCACAGCTACTGCAGAGCAAACAAAGGCAGAGGTGCTGCTGTAGACAGTGCGCCGCGGCTGGGAAACAGGGCTGTCTGTACCTTTCGAGGCTGTCATCTCATTAATCTTGTACCTCTGCAGCCCTTCTGAAGAGTGCACTCACAGCGGCCCATTCATTATGGCTCTAATAACAGCGGCGGGCATGAAAGTGCCAGGCTGTGGAGGAGCCGGCCTCTGTAGCCGCACAAAGCCAATACTTTTTAAATACATTTACACAGCAATAAATAAAAGCGGTCTCAGTTTACCTCGGTATTAAACTCTATTTGCGCGTCAGAGTTAAGGGCCGCATTTGTGTCTCGCTATTCAAATTTATTCTTGCGCAGCTCGGAGCCCGACTGCATTTATTTCATCATGTAGTAATGGTGGCTGAAGCTTAAGGGGCCTTTCATCACCAAGTCGCCCTCATTAAGGGCTCTGCTCCAGGCTCCTGGGCTCAATTCGGCCACCATGAAGACCACCCCATTAACCAGAGGGAAGGGCAAGGCAGAGAACTGACAGGCCTTCATTAGCCTCCCCCGCAGCTGGTTGGCCAGGAGCCAGGAGCCAGTAAGGTCCGTGTCTTCCAAACTCTCACGCCGAGAGATGATTCCCTAAAGGTGTGGACGAATCTGTCTTCCGCTCACCCTTCTCCTCTTCTGCAATATTGGGTCCCGCAGGCATACTGGAGCAGGCAAGGCTCTGAGAAAGCAAGGATCCATTCAAGATTATTCTGGCCTTGGATGGCTTGCTTCAAGGCCACATTCTGCAGGTCAGTTTGAGGGCATTTCCACCACTGTGGGCGATTTCCTGCCTCCACAGGCAGCTCAGCGTTCAGCAGGACCCTCTACCTCCTTTCAGGGGCTCTGGGACTAGGAAAAAGAACACTCTAGATATTCAAGCACAGTGTCTCGCAATGGATCTCTGCGGCGAGTGTCCAGGCCTTCTGATGTTAGTGACCCAAAGCCTCAGAGCCCCAAAACCTGAAACATTGTTCTTAGGTTGAGACCAAGGCAAGTGGGCACATGAAGCAAGCTGGTCGTGATCAGAAGATCACCACCTCCAGGGTGGTGTGGGATTCTGTGTAGGTGACAAGCACAGGGTTTACACATGTGTTTGTGGGAGGGATACATGTACCTGTTTGTAGGCAGAGACTGCTTGTTTGTTTCCCGGCCACTCAGACCCAAATAATTGCACAGAAACTGTATTAGTTACAACACTGTTTGGCCTATTAGCCAGGGCTTCTTATTAATTAACTCTTACATCTTAAATCAACCCACTTGTATTAATCTGTGTATCACCACGAGGCTGTGGCTTACTGGTAAGGTTCTGGGGCGTCTGTGTCATTTGGATGTTACATGGTGTCTCTTCAACTCTGCTTACTCTCTCCCTCTTGCTCTGTTCTGATTTCACATCTGGCTTTACTCTGCTTAGCCATTCGCCCAATCATATTTATTCATCAATCAATAAAGGCAACACATATACAGAAGGACATCCACATAATCTCCCCTTTTCTGTCTAAATAAAAAAGGTTTTAACTTTAACGTAGTAAAATTCCATATACAAAACAAGTTTAAGCAAGAATTACAGTTACAATATTTAGTCTATTTGTATCTGGCAAAATTAAAGAAAATATACTATCATCTATTTTATCTTTGTGAGTCTAAAGTTTTATACCTAATTTATCTTTTATCATAACTAAGGAAAACTATAAATATCTGTCTTCAACTCTTCAAAGCCTCCAGACGAATATAATATTACCTAAGTTAACAGGAAGTACATTGTAAAAAAACTTCCAAAACTTTAGAATTGACAGAGACATGTTGCTGTCTAGACAGTTCCCCAAAGTTCTTCTGTAACATTGGGGCATCCATCTTCAGCCTACAGGCCCAATATATTTGACAGATTTTTCTATGAAGCAGGAAATTTGAAGATCTGTTTTGCCTTGTAATTGCAAAGTTCATCAGTTGCTTTTTTTCTTTGTCCTGTAGAATGTCTGGCAGTTTCCTCTGTGAAGCAGGAACCCTGGAGGACCATCAGTAACTTTTCTGTGGGTGCTACATGTCTAGTTTACATAGCGTACCATTAAGCGGTACAGGCAAAAGCAGTTTCTTGCCCAAATGGCTAGCAAACTCCATAAGGAGCCTCTTTGATGCCTATCATCTTCTTGAAGTAGATTGGTGCTGCCAGAAGCAGACATGTCTCACTGTCAAGAAAAGTCTAAGTTCTTAAAAAGTTTTAAATGCTATATTTTGTAGGTCTTTGGAGTGTTGAAGATCATCTATCTAACTCAAATATATCTCTATATATCTAGAAAAATCTAACATGACTACAAGTTTAACTATTATAAATGACTACCTATTAATCTGCAATTTTAATTATGTATTACATTTTTAAATGAGCTAAGCATGATAGCTTAGACAAGAACTGAAATACATATACACAGTGTAACAAAATTGACTTTAAATTTATACCAGTAACCAAGATACATACCAGGGCAAAGTATTCACCACTAGTCATAGCGTCCTTATTTTTTTAGTTTACTGTGACCATTAATCACCTATAATCAATCCCCTTTAAATGAAAACAAACATTTATAAACAATCATTTTGGGAGTTTGGGCATGGAGGCCAGAAGTCAACTCATAGTATCATTCTTCAGGAGCCCTCTATCTTGTTTCTTTGAAAAAGAGTCTCTCCCTTGTACTTGAAGCTTTAAGATTTCAGGTCTGTTGATTGGCCACAGAGCCCCAGGGATCTTTTTGTCTCTCCTGCCCAGTGTTGGACTTACAAGTTTATGCCACCATAACCTTTTCACACGGGTGCTAGGAATACAAACTCAGGTCCTCATGCTTGCACTTTAGTGACAATGTCAGGGTTTTGCAACAACAAACGAATAGAGACAAGAAGGTACCCTGAGGGTGCCTGCCTGTGTGGATCCCATTATCTATGTCAAACAGTGGTGTCTTATTTACAAGCAAAATCTAGTTCTTGGTGATGAATTCGCAAATTCACCGGAGGAGTTCTTTCCATTGTGGTTCATTTGCACTGAGCCACAGAGAAATACTGGGAGAGCATTATCTCCACTAGAACAGCATAGCTCAGTGTTTCTCAACCTGTGGATCACACTTCACAAGGGTCACCTAAGACCTTCAGAAAACATAGATATTTACATTATGATTCATAACAATAGCAAAATTACAGTTATGAAGTAGCAATGAAAATAATTCTATGATTGGGAGTTACCATAACATGAGGTTCTGTATTAAAGGGTCACAACATTAGGAAGGCTGAGAGCCACTGACATAACTCCAAGGAACAGAAAGACTGTTCTTACACATGAATGGTGTAAGTGGAAGTTTTTGCCCTGCCCAGTCCCACAGCCATTCAGTAACAAATAAACACACAGAGGCTTATATTAATTATAAACCTGTTGCTCAGGCTTATTACTAACTAGCTCTTACAACTTAAATTAGCTCATTAGTATTATCTATGTTTAGCCATGTGGCTTGGTACCTTTTCTTAGTAATGCCTTCTCATCTTGCTTCTTCCATGTCTGGGTGGTCACTAACTCTCTGCCTTTTCTCTTCCCAGAATTCTTCTAGTCTGGTTGTCCTGCCTATAGTTCCTGCCTGGCTACTGGCCAATAAGGGTTTTATTAAGTCAATATGAGTGGCTAATCTTTACAATGTACAAGAGCATTATTAAACAGCAGAATGAAAAAGGTGAGCACAAGAAGTTGTCTGCCTTGCCAAAGGCCACAAAGCTGGTCAATATTGCAGTGCAGAGACTCCATTCTGGCTCTTCATGGCTATAGGGCAGAAACAGTGTCAGTAATTATATCTCCAGATCTTTAAAGTAATCCTGTGGGAAGAATCGAGGGGTTCTCTATATGTTCATAGGATCACAGAAGCCCTGAGATCCTACAGCTGGCAATAGTTCCAAATTTTGCAAGCTGTGGTAGTCTTTCTCTAAGATTTTCTATGCATCTTGTCCCTACCCTTCTCCATGCATCTTCACATTCTGGGTACAGAGAACAATGAATGGCAGATGCCCATAGGTGAGGGTTCTGACTCAAGCCTCATGACTTCTAAATGCCAGGCATTGGGTAGGTCTTGTCACCTATAAAAACCTATTGGAGTCAAACGTGAGCCTGTCATAGTCTCAAATTGGTCAAGGATCCTACTTTACTATCTTACGTCTATGTCCCTCCAGACCAGTTGTGTCACCTCTGCAGACCTCCTTGAAGAAAGGCTGAGAAATACATACTTTGCATAGCCCACAGGGACTCTGTAGTAACTGGACATGCAGGAGGAGCTCAGTTCTTAGGAAATAACAGGTACACCATTTGTACAATAAATGCAGGGATCTAGTTCCCTTCCTTCATTGTCTCTTGGGTGCCTATGGAGTATATGAATTAGCTCTCTGTTTCTGTCACACAATACTTCAGACACCAATCTATACAGAGAAAGCGGCTAATTTGGCTCATGGTTTTGGAGGTTTCAGTCTATGATTGATTGGTCCCACTGCTTTAAGTCTATGGGAAAGAAGTCCATCATGGTGGGCCTACATGACACAGCAAACTGTCCATTGCATGTCTGGGAGGCATGATTCTCTGGAAGGCCATGGCTTCAATGAACCAGGAATCTCTTACTAGATCCCTCCTCTCAAGTTTCCACTATCTCTCAGTATCACCAAAGCAGGTAGCCCACCAAGATAGATTCTGTTGCAGTTCAGCCATGCTAAGAGTGCTGCCACCAACTGCATGGCCAGAGAGTCTGGTTGCCCAATTCTCAACTCTTTCTGAGACCAGGGCAGTAGGCAAAGCAGACACACTCATCAGTAGCCAAAGTTGACTTCCGAGCTTCTTACTCCCATGTGTCTTGGTGATCAAAGCCCTGACTTTCCTGGGTGTTTTCCAAGTTCTAGGTGGTTACCAAAGCAAGTTTGGACAACAGGGTATGGTTAATTTCTTCTTCCAAGTTGCAGAGCGGAGGGCGTGCTTCTGGAGAAGATATTTTGTGAGAACAATTGATCTCTGGACTGTCTTGACTGAGGACTTCATCAAGGTGGATCAGATGGTGTACTCTAAATAGGTGCAATTTGTTATAGTCACTTCTCCCTTGGAGATGTTTCTAAACACTGCCAGGGGTTTCCTGGGAGAGATTGGCTTTCCTAACAAGAGCTCTCTCCTCTGTGGGAGGCTCCTGCCCAGGCTTCTGTTCCTGCAGGGAGGCAGGTGGATGTGTGCAGCCTGGGTGGTCATTTAACCATCTCAAAGAACAAAGGAGTCTGCAAGGAAGTGGGTTCTAAGACCAACCTGAAGTCACTTTCTTGTGATGGGAAGAAAATGAGCTGTTGAAAACTCTCTCTGTGAGACTTCTGGTTTCTTGAAGCCTAAAGACTTTCTCTGTAAACAAGTAAACCTGGGTATTTGATCTGTATTTATTGGCTCGGTCACTGGGGAAGCCAGGTCTGCACAGCTGGAGGTCAGGAAGGCTTTTCTTGTGAAAAGTAGAAATGGTTCAGAAGAGGAGGGTGAGATCTTGCTACTTCTGGGCGGCCAGGGCCGCAGGAATGGGAGCCATATGGCATGTTGTCTTCTGGATAAACCCACTGTCCCATGTGAAAGCAGCCTTCCCACCCTCCCTCCATCCTGGCTAATAAGCCGGCTCATATTTTGTTTTCCTCCCCACATTATTTTTCCCCCGGTGACAGAAAATTACAGCTGACAAGTGGCAATTGATCTCTCCACATTATTTTGAAGCAATTATATTGAAATGGGAAACAATGCTTCCAAGAAAATGGCCGATAGCAGGCTAGCACACAAAGCCTCCTCAAGACAGATAGGGGAAGCCAATTTGTCCCACATCGAAACTGACCAAATTTTCTTTCCATGAAATTACATTTAATTACTGCCTGGAAATCTTCAACCCAAGGTGCAGAGGACATGCTGGAGAGCTTGGGTGCCCTCTAGAGGGTATGGGGCCCCTGGGCTTGCCAGGGTACCTCCAACAGGTAACCTTTAAATGCCTATATACCAAGAGGGAACCTGTGGACATGTGGCTGAAACACAAGTCAACCTCTGCAGGAAGCATGGTGTGACAATCTTCCAAACTCAGGAACTGACAGAGGGAAGCTTGTTTCCACAGCTTCCAAGTGTGGGCTTCAAAGATCATAGTGGAAGATTGTTTAAATTTAAACAAAGCTACAACCCAACCTCTGCTTACTTTCCTCTGATGGGACTCCAAAGCACCATTGCAGATTTACTGCTGGTTTGTTTGTTTTTGGAATGGCAAGTGCAATAAGCTGTCTTTGGCCTTGAACTTCTGGTCCTCCTACTTCTACCTCCCCAGTGCTGGGATAAACGCTTGCAGTATCACATTTATATGGTGCTGCAAAACAAACCCGGGGCATCATGCATGCTGGGCAAGTGCTCTTCCAACTGAGCATGCCCATCCCTCACTGCAGTTTTAAAGCTAGCAAAACAAAAGATGCTGCATTACACCAATGGCACAACAGAGCCTTTGCTGTGTGTAATCCATGTAGCATGATGGCTGGTATTGCATAGCCCCACTGTGAATTTTTCCTGCTTCTCCCGTGATGGTGAGATTTGACAATTTTCCATTGTCTCGCTCCTCTGGAACCTCAAGAGCATCCATTCATGCATTGGCCACCATGCCATAGGGCCTCACCTCATAAGGGCCATATGACTGGGCTTGCCCCTTGTCTATAAGCCTTTAGCATACCTATAAGACCAACAGGATATCTAACATGTGGTCACTATGGGCAAAAGTATGCAGTACCTCAGTCCTCGTCCTCTGTTGCCCACTGGGATCTCAAGAGGAAAGGTGAAAATGTCCATATCCAGGCCCATCTGAGACCCATGAAACTGAATCTAGGTATGTCACCGTGGAGAACCTATGATTTAAGCCAGCCTTCCAAGTATGAGCTTGCGTCAGAAACGTGTGGTGAATCTGGGAGGGTCATACACAGATGACCCATCCGGGCAGTTCCTAAGTCTGGTAGGTCATGGGTGAACACAGACAGCAGTAACCTTCACAGGTGCCTTGCTGCTCTTGCTCAGGGGACTTCAATTTGGAAACCAACAACCTCAATGATTTGCACATCTAGAGAACGCATTTAGATCCTCAGCAGGAAACATGCCTGCCCGTGGTGTGGGCTCAACATGGGACTCAGGTTCACCATCTCATTTCTTGCTATTTGTGACCAATCACTAGTCCCGGTGATCACGGTCTTTGGTGAGTATGCTATCTCACAGAGGAGCTACAGTAAGGAACAGCATAGGAGTCAGGCTTTGCTAAGACAGCTTGGCTTTGAGTCTAGTTGTACTGCTTGCCTTTCTCCATGGGTCCAGCCAAGGACTTTATCAGCATCTTGATGATTAGAATAAGGGGAACCACATGCTAACACACTTTGTAACCTGCAAAACTGTGAATGACTTACTGTGTAAATTGAAGCTTAAGTCCAGGATAGGGACACCTGGAAAACAGTCTCCAAGAGAAACAACTACATATCCATGTCATCTGGCCATACCAGGTGGGGTTCCTGAAAGCCATCTGTGGGAAATAAGCCCCTATGTGTGCAAGCCAAAAGATAAGCTGAATTCTCAAGATGAGGTTAGCAGGTGGTTCAAAGGAGGGGATCTAGTCAACCTCCCAACAGTTGCTCACAAGGGTAGCAGGTTGAATGGCTGCTTCTCCATTGTCTTCTGGCTTTCTGAGAGAGCTCAGCATTCAGTTGGCCCTCTAGACATCAGGGGGAGAAAAGATTAAAAAAATAAAGGAATGTAGGCCAGAGTGAGAGTTTGCTTTTTGTCACTGATAAAACACCACAGTTCAAACCAACTTGGGGAAGAAACGGCTTCTTTCATCTCCCAGGCCACTGAGGGAAGCCAGGGCAGGGACTCTAGCAGGGAAGGAACCTGGAGGCAGGAGCTGGAGCAGAGAACACGGGGAACTCTGTCTTTTGACTTGTTCTCTGTGGCTTGCCCTGACTGTTTTCTTATATATTCCAGGACTGCCTGTCTAAGGGTAATACTGCCCATAGTGAACTGGGCCCTCCCACATCAATCATTAATCAAGAAATGCCTCACATAGTGTTTGTAGGCTAATCTGATACAGGCATTTTCTCAGTTGAGCTCTGCTTTCCCCAGATGATCTTAGTTTGTGTCAAGTTGCCAAAAATCTAATCAGTACAATTAGCAATGGAAGTTTTACCAGGACAGACCATTGGCCACACTTTTTTCTATGCTTCAACTGCCCCTTGGCCACCTCTGTCATAACCCTCAGCCAAGATGATGACAGTGATATGAGCTTTGTCACAAAAGGCCACAGGCTCATTGAAGGCAGCTTTTTATTGTGGTGTTTGTAACCTGGATCCTGTCTTTGTGCTTGATCCATGACTGATGAGCATACAGGTTGAATGAACTCTTGAGTGAAGGAGACATGGGGTGGGAGAGGTGGAGCTCAGCCAACTGCCTGGCACTTCAGCAGTGAGATGGTCCAGGGGCAGGAGTTTGATGAAGAAACCAAGAAGGACCTTGGAAAACCGATCCACTGAGTAACATGATGGAAGCTGAATTGGAGGCAAAAGCAGCAGTTTAAAGTGACCGTGAGTTGTGGGTTTGGAATTAGTTACAATCTCGGGGAAGAGACATAAAAAGGAAGAAAAGGGTTTTGAAAAGTTTTGCGCAGCTCAGTGAAGAAAGGTGCAGTGGCCCGTGTTGTGGGAAGATCTTCAGTCAGATCAGTGAGGAGAGGAAAGAGATGGGAACTCCTGAACCCCATCAGAGGGGAAAAGGGACGGCCCACCCCACCCCATTTGTCTTACTTTACTCGTCAGAAGCCAACATCCACAAAGCATGAAAGGTTCAGATCTGAAGCAGAAAGGAGACAGTTGGGTTTTTTTTGTTGTTGTTGTGGTTTGTTTGTTTGTTTTCTGGGCCTTGTGTGATTTAACCCTTGGAGCAATATGGTCATTTTGGTTTTTTTTTTTTTTCAATTTCTCACCTAGGAGGCCTCAAAAATAAAGATTAAAGATTGTTCAGCCATTGTTATTCTTACCAGGACATGAGGAGCTGAGACCGTCAGTTTCGGTGCTCTAAGGGGCCAGGCAAACTGGTCGGATACTCTGCTTAAATGAGATACTCTAAGGTGCTGTGTGACAGTCAATGACAGTCAATGATGCCATAGCTGAGGATTCCTTTGCAGACAGAGTAAGTTCCATAAAGGACAAAGCATCTGTTCAAAGCCTGTTTGGACAAAGTGGTCCATAAGACCCCTATTGCCCGTGGAATGACTCCATGACGGCTTGACTCTTTGGGTTGTGTGTGACACACTTCAAAAAACTGAGCTTTATTGGTGCTGTGGGACGCTGCAAGCCAGCTTGAGTAGCTGCAGTAATACAATCAGATAAGGCTTGTTAAAGAGGGCTTCACATGATACTCACACGTTGTTGTGGAAGTTCCTGGTTGGAGACAAAGGAGAAATTCACTTTCTAAAGGGCCATGCTAGAACAATCCGAGTGAGCTATATGCTGAGGCCTACAGGGTTCCAGAAAGGTGGCAACCCATATGCGGTATACTATTACCTCAACCTCCCAGTTACACAAACAGATGTCGACAGAGTCCTTATTTTACAAAGTATTTTTGATTGTTATGAACTGTGGATCTGACTTGGTAGTGAAGCTGATGGGGAAATATTTTTCTTGATATGTTATCACATGAGCATATGTGTGTGACAGTCACATTGTAGGTATCCTGTGGGAGCCATGGTGCACAGAGTTGGTCCCAAGGGAAGCAAGACTTTTCTATAGAGATGGTTTAAATTTTTCAGTCAGAACCAAGGATGTAGAATAAACCTGCAATTCCAGTACTCAGGAAACAGAGGCAGGCGGATCTCCCCACGAATCTGAGGACAGCCTGGTCTACATAGAAATACTCTGTCTCAAGCATTTTATTTTTCAGTCAGAAAGATGAGTTTGGGTGCAGAGGAATGATGCATAGGGACGGGGGTGGGGTGGGGTCCTTCCACCTGCATTCCTTAGTTCACCTGGTGAAGCTGGGTGATGGTGTCTCCGTGACCCATAGCAAGAGGAAAACTAGTCACATACAGGTTGCCAGCCCAGGGGCTTCTTACGAAGACACCTAGCTCCCTGTTTTCCAGGATGTGCAGTCTAAGATCTCCCAACCTAGATAAGAGGAGATTTTATGGTGGAAACGATGTGAATTCTTCACTGCACCGTTTCAAAGATTATAGCATCCTCCACAGCCTGAGGTGTGATCTTGACTTGCCTTTGGAAAATATGGTTGGGATCACACTGCATCTGTCAAACCTTATGAATCCAGGTAACGGCGTCGGTGTGACACGTGCAAGGCTGAACACAAGAGAGCGGGAACGTCACTCTGGGTCCCTTTGAGCCTCCTCTAACAGGGCGCTCCTGTGCCCAGCCCTTGGCCTCCTGGAAGAGGCAGCTTCAGTGCTCTTCAGGAGACAATTAGAGTCATCTCAAGGAAAGCTGAATTAGAGGCAACGAGCCTCCATGGACTCAAGAGTGTCTTCGCTCCAGCATCCCTTATGTGCCTCATAATGGATCCTTTCTTTAAACATTACACCCCTCAATTAGCTCATAATTGCTGTCCATGCCCTATGAATTATGCATTGTGTAAGGCAAATCCAGGTTCTCTGGCACTGGACAAATCATAAGCTGTTGAAGGAGCTGGGGTAATTACCAAAACAATCCTGGGACCCTGGGGAAGGGGAGCATTTTCTGCCTCTCCTCCCTGCCTTCCTCCACTTGTGGCTGGGGTTCACCTCCCCATCCCCGCTGGCTTCAGTCAGCACTCTCACGGGCAGAGCTTGTACCCTGTACTGAGCAAAAGGCTGACATCCACCCTGCATTAGCATCCTTGCTGCTCACAGCCTTGCCAGCCAGGCCTCCTCTGAGGTGCAGCACACACACTTAGCTTGAAGCATCTACTCCCTCTGGAGTTTGTGGGTTTTATAGGACTGGATTTGGGTAAGGATCACCTTTGTGGCAAAACAAAAAAGGTGGCTTGTTCAGGAAGTGACAAATGCCATGACAAAAGATGGCTTAAAGCTATTTTTTTTTTTTTTAAAAAAAGGACAAAGAGGCCACTTGGGAAGCCCTCTGTGTTAATTACAAGGCGAATTCCATTTATTGAAACTACTTCTCAAAACCTCTAAGAGAGGGTTAAGATATATACTCAAAAGCGTTAGGGCAGCAGTCCCTCCCCTATGCTCACATCCATGCACACTGGTCCTCTACCTCTACCCTTTCTTACAAGTGTCTGGAGTCATTTGGTGATGCTATGAGTTCACACACAGTGCACACACAGTAATGTTTATATTGAGTTAATGGTAAGCAGACGGTAACTGTCTTCCCATGGTTCCCACCACTATTTCTAGATGTTAATTTGAAGAATAGCAAATCACTACAATTATCCTTCTATCTAGACAATTTGAATTCTTTAGACTTTTATATTCAAATCTTTTGCTGTAAAACAAATTAGTTTCTTATAAGTTCATTTGACCTAAAAGAGTGAAACGTTTATCTCCAGATTCTACATGTTTTGATCAGCCTCCTCTCTC
>NC_022013.1:63936803-63942210 GCF_000317375.1 Microtus ochrogaster | reverse complement strand
CTTTTTCGTGATCGCTCCTCAGGTCTGGTGAATGCTAGGTAAGCACTCTAACACTGATCTATAGCCTTGCAAATTTTTTTGTTATTAATTTTGAAGCAGTGTTATTAAATTTCCCAGGCTGGCCTTGCACTTGTGATTCCTCAGAACTTCAAGACTCTCTGACTTCTACATTTCGCACATCTTTCGTGGGACTCACGCCGAGCTGACTGCTGCGACAGCTTTTAATATTTCTGTCATTCATCTCGATGTTCTTTATGTGCCATTATACTGAGCTTGGGGTTGCCAAAGAGAAGTCATGGCCCCTGCTTTTAAGTAGCTCATGATCTTGGAGAGGAGACAGGCAATCACTGTAGCCTGAGCTGATTAGCGGAGGTTAGGGCTCGGTAAAGAACTTGGGCAGCTTCACTTCCTAACTTCATGATCATGAGGGTCTCAGTTTCTTCATTTGTTAAGTGGGAGGAGGTAGCAAGGCCTTGAACATTCTCTTTGCAGAATCTTAGAATCCATTTATATTTTTCAAAACTCAATCATGCATTGGTTTGAAGTTTTGCTTAGAAATAAATCCTAACCAAGTAGGCGCCATTTTGAAACTAACACTGTGACTTTCTTCATGGGATAAAAGATAAAATTGAGCAAATGTCCTTTAGTATAGCTTTGATATCAAAAAGTCAATTATTTGTAGATCCCCTCTCTGTGGTCTTCCCATTGGGAGGAAACATGATTGAGCCTATGGGAATGGGAAGAGGGGGAATGGTGAGCCTTATCTAGTGGCTTAAGGTCAGTGGGGAGCTGAAGTCAGGCTACGAGAGGAAGGTCAAGTTTAAAGGAAGAGAAATGTTATAGTTGCTAGCAAAGGTGCCTGACTTTGGCGAAGGCCCAGGCAGACAAGGCTGCTTCACAGAACAGCTCCTTCATTTACTTACTCAACCAAATGTTCTTCCGCACAGTCTGGGCAGATGGTGGTCACACAGTGTGAGCCAATAGGCGTGATCCCTGTCCTTGGGAGATGTGTGCTCTAGTGGAGGACCAGGCGTTTGCAACGAAGCCCTCATATGTGTGATCACAAAGGCGACAGCTACTTGCAGACTAGTCCAAGTGGTCACAGAAGGAGAAAAGGGAACCAGATCTGGCCTGCAGTCAGAGAAATTGTCTGTGAGCAAGTGGCAGAGGAGCTGTGAGACAGAGCCAGGGCCACCGAGGAGTAAGGAAGTCCCCACACAGACATGGAACCAACTCACTTGATACAGCCGAGGAACAACATAAGCAGACTATAGGAACCATGAGCCACAGTCTTGGGTTGAGAGTGGGTATTTCCTGACTTTGGTGATAGAAGACCGCCCCGTAGAAGGAAGATGAAACCAGAAAAGCAACCATGTTTTGTGTTCATCCATGGGTGAAGGTATACAGAGAGCATGAAGATCCTTCTAGTGCCAAGATTTCAGAAGCAGCTTCAGTGGAATGAGTTTCTTCTCGAAGGGCTCGCACAGGAGCCCAGGCTCTTCCTTTTTATGAGTAAGCCACCTGTGAGCTCTAAGAGCTGTGGGAAAATTGCTCCTGGAAGCAGAAGCTGGGCATGTTAATCTTACACAGACACTCTCCCCAGCCCTCATTTCTGACCCCACTCTTCTCCCTGAGGACTGCTGGTCCCCTGCCCACATGGAGAAGGAAGGAAGCCAGGAAAGGAAGGAAGGAAGAACCCTTGAATTACAGCCATTGCTGCCATTGCTGTTATTCTCGTCTCCCCAGCAAATGACAGTAAGTGTTATGTGGGGAGAAAAAGGGGGATTGAGAATACAGTAAGTCTGGGAAAGAAATGAAATTATTACCCAAGCTTTTATTGCAGACTTTATCAGAGTCTTTGATGCTATAAACATGTTTTGTATGTTCTCTCACTGGGAACACAGTTCTTTTTTTTTTTTCAAACACATTTGATTACAAAACTTAGGTGTCCTGGGCAGACCATGTTTCAAAGTTTGATTTTGGTAACTGCTACTTGAGTAAGCACCTTACATTTGAGACTTCAAAACCAAAATGGATCTCAGAGGTCACTTTGCCCAAACCTTCCATGCAGCAGAGGAATGTGACTAGAACCCACTTCCCATGACTCCACCTTGCTGCTATTACTGCAGACACATCTCTTCCACTGGATACTGTGATGCCAGAGAAGAGGAAAGGCTACCAAGAAATAACAAAGTTCCCACACAGCATGGTAGGGCCACTGGCCAGTTCCTGCTCTGGTCTTCAGTTTCAAGATGTGTTTAACAAGTACGGAGCATCTGGGATGCTGAGGACTCAATCCTACCTGATAAGTACCTGGTATACCAGAGGAGCTTAGGAAAGTTGTCAGCTAGCCTGTTTCCCACCCTGAGAAACAAGCATCCTCCTTCACATAAGTAATTATATGCAAATATTATATGCATATCTGTATGATATGCAAATACTCATGACATTTTCTATAGTGTTGTGTTTCATCTTACTTCTAAGGAAACATCCTAAATTTAAGGGTTATGAGAAACATTCTATTCTTTCCTTCTGATGTACCAACCTCCAAGGAAGTGCTATGATTTCATAACCTAGTGTTAATTTCAATAAGTACAAATCGTACTTTATCGTCCTTTAGAAGAACCCAGGCTTCAAAATAAGAGCACTGCACAGTGTGGGCTCATTTATATGTGTGTGTTCATGTTTTGTGTTTGTGTTTGTGGTGTGTGTGTGTGTGTGGTGTGTGGTGTATATGATGTGTGTGCGATGTATGTGTGTGAGATATGTGTGTGGTGTACATGTTGTGTGTGGTGTGTGCGTGTGGTGTATGTGGCACATGTTTGTGTGTGCATGTGGTGTGTGTGTGTTGTGTATGTGTTGTGTGTATAGTTTATGTAGTATGTGTGTGTGGTATATGTGATGTGTGTGTGTGGTGTGTGTGTGTGTATGTGGTGTATGCAGTGTGTGTGTGAAATGTGGTATGTATGTGTGCACACATATGTGGAGACCAGAGAGTGATGCTGGGGTCTTCTTCAATCCTTTCCCAACTTATATTTTTGGTGCAGGGTTTCTTCTTGAACTTGGAATTCACTGATTCCCTCTAGACAGACTGGCCAGCAAATACCTAGGACCCTCCTGTCTCTGCCTCCTCAGAGCTGGCTTCTTGTAGGCTTACAGCATTGTATCTACCTTTTATATGACATCTGAGGCTAGAACTCAGTTTTTCTCCCAGATTGAGCCATCTCATTGGGTTCCCCTTTACATTTTAGAGAAATGGAAGTAGGCCTCACAAGGGGAGGCGATGTGCTCAGCATCCCTGCAAGAGTCAGGAGCCCTTCTGGTCTCGGGGAAGTTGGGTCTTTCTAGTTTCAGTCTTCCCTTCCCAACAGAGGCCCCTCAACACCTTTCTTGGACATTAGACCTAATATGTGAACTGTTTTATTATGGAGTCATTGTGCCTTGGTAAACCTAGGAAGCTCCTCAGGACTCTTGTCTCCTCAGTGGTCTGGGAAGATGCTTGCTAAAGAAAAAAAAAATCAACCCATCAGCTAACAGGCTGAGCTGAGTCCCTGCTGAGCTCCTCCCCTTCTGCTTCCACAAGCAATCAAGAAGAAAGAGAAAAATACTCCAAGAGCTAGCTAGTCTCCTTCTGCCTTGTCCCCTGGGAGAGCAGGTGCCAGACCACAGCCCAGATAGTTATGCAAATCAGATATACAGACTGTTAAAACAGAAACAAAGGGGGAATAAAGCTCTCTGGAAGTTCATTTTAGACAGCAGCAAGAACTGCAGATGATAAGGTTTGCTCTCCCTCTCTAGTACTGATCTGGGGACAACCTGGCCAGCATTACAGGTAGGACAATGGCAGACTGCGGTTGTGGCTTTGGGTTCTCCTGCCCCTTTTCCCACTTCCTGGCTATGTGTTTGCTTATGTCAAATACGTAAATGGGTGTGACTCCCAGTAGGCCTTAGGACCTACTGCCAACTGTGGCCTTGGGACTTCAGGCAGCTGTTGGGGTGAAGCCATGCTGGAGTTAACACTAGGATTGCTGGATGATGTCCCTAGCTTGTTAGATGGGTTCAAAATGTCCTAACTACCTCACGTCTATGGCTGCACCACAGAAATTGGATAGATAGTACCGGCCTTCTCAGGGCTCAGATAGTTCCATTGTCACCCACGGATTATCTAAAAACTGCTTGATAAAGTTGAGGAAAAACCCCAACAGAAGCAGCACAGCAAGTGTGGGTCTTAGTTATCATCTGGTCCATCTCTGATGTCACAGACAGATACAGAAAATGATGCAGGAGGCTTGCAGGAGGTTGCGCAGTTAACAGCGAGGTAGATCCTGAACCCTAAGTTCTTTCTGGTCTCTGGGGCAGCCTGGGGAAAATCAACATAGGTTAAGCTTTCTAAGAAGCAACTCCTAGGGGGGGTGTGCTCTGCAGCCCAGTGGGACTCAGTGACTCAGGCAAGAATACTCTAACTGACCTGAACTCCTCACCTTGGATTCTCGAGGAAACCAAAACAGTATAAAGGCCGGGTGTCTCTGTCTTCATTTTGTATATGTGTCCTGTATTTCATGTCCCTTACCTGTTTAATTTTGCAGACATGTTAATGGGTCAAGGTTCAAAACCTAGAGATACACAGGTTCCCTTATCTCCCTTCAGATCTGAAGGCATGAAGAATGACTGAGACACCGTACTGTCAGCGTTCCCATTAGCTTTTCTGTGCCCATCCTCCTAAATCTACAGTCAAGCTGGATTCCAGCAATGGAAGAGCCTTTCAACTGACCACCTCATCGTGATGCTGTCTTCAAACTAGAGCAACCATCTCATGGGAACTGGGCTGTCCTCTCAAGCACTGAGGCCTTCTATAAACCTGAGGTCAGATCAACCAGACCACACTTTGACACCTAACTGCCCCCCACCCCGACACTTCAGTTGCCCTGGTTAAACTCATAGCTTGTCAGTACCCCAAAGATGGACTTCGAGGTTGCTGACACCTTTTCCTTGTGGCTGTGTTGATTGAATCTCTGTTTTTCATCATTGCTTAGCTCTTGAGCTATTGTACTGGGGCCTGCGGCTGGGCAGAGTTCATTAGGATTTGGGTGCTGGGCTTGGCCCTAAAACTTGATACTAATATCTCTTCCCTTGACTGGGAGGTGACTTGAAAAAGCTATATAATGTCCAAGGCTGGCATGCTTGACCCTGCTTGTCTGTCCCTTTGCTCTGCAACAGTTTTGCTCCCCAGCTCCTCCTGGTCTCCGAGTGGCCTCAAAGATGATGTGGTTCAGGAGGATGCCTGTATGTTTTTCTTTGGGTTCTCCTTCTTGTTTAGCTTCTCTAGGATCACTAATTATAGGCTCAATGTCCTTTATTTATGGCTAGAAACCAAATATGAGTGAGTACATCCCATGTTCCTCTTTTT
>NC_022013.1:63896075-63936153 GCF_000317375.1 Microtus ochrogaster | reverse complement strand
TCTCTCTCTCTCTCTCTCTCTCTCTCTCTCTCTCTCTCTCTCTCTCTCTTCCTCTCTCTCTTCCCCTCTTTCTTTCTTAAGCCACCAACAAGACTCTGACCTCTCCTGGAACACACAATGCAGGCAGTCACTCATGCATTAACAACCACCGGGCCCCAAAGGTCGTTTCTATGACAACCCCGGGGTCCTTAATGACCCTGGCAGGCCAATGATTTTGTTTTGTTTGAGAGTGAAGGAATAATAAGTCAGGCTGGCTGGCTCAGGCGCTCCCTCGCCCCTCTCCCCCTTTGCCCCCCTCTCCACTGCGCTGATATACTGTTCATTATCTGACTGCCGCATCAGCCCGAGAGACAGTGGCAGCCAGCTCTGAAAGACAAGAGCCAGACTGCAGACAAAGAGCTGCAAGGGACCAGAGTGTGCCCTGCATCCAGGGCTACCCCAGCTTCATTAATTCTACGGCAAGCTGGGGAGTAAGAGCCAGGACTTTGGGGTCCCAAGCTCCTGTAAGTGATCAGGTGAACCCCAAGTTTCTGTAAGGGTCCTGCAGGGAGACCTTTCTACCAGGAGGTGTGCCTGATGCACAGACAGCTAGTGCTGCTCCTTTGGCAAGACCTCTCATTTTAATGATGGGATGAATAAGGCGATTGATGATCAGCCTCACTAGCTTCTCTGTGGATGTTCGGTAACTGAGGAGGCCGGGCCTGACTGTGAAGACAAAGGCAGCTGCCAGGTTGCAGCCGACTCTTGTCCGGGTCCTGGGGTGGGGCCCTGCCCCCTTGCTTCCCCAGTTTCGGGTCTCTGCTTCTACCTTGAGACATTTCCTGCAGAGGAAGCTTTCATTGTCTTCTGATCTCGGAGCAAATGGGCCTCCAGCTTGTCACATTCATTTTCAAACGTGACGTTCAGCAGCCTGGGATTTTACTAGCAGACACTTGGAATGATTTTTTTTTGTTGTGTGTGCACAGCTAAAATCCCCGGGAATAAGAATAAGTCATTATCCTCTAGCAGGGGGAAAAAAAAACCCAGCTCCTACTGGCTGCCCTGTGGCCCAATCAGCTGACTCATTCTCCATGGCTTCTCCTGAAGTAATTAGCGTTTTCATTTTTCCCAACCTGCCTATTAGATAAACTCCAGGTTCTCCTTCAGTTGAAGCCCCCCCTTTTTTTGAGTTGGTGTGCCTCAGCCTCTCCCCAAGAAACAAAAGAAGGCACCTGGAGGAGAAGAGGACAAAGAGATGGGTGATTTGGTCTCGTATGGTCCTCCGTGGATGGTTTTGTTCCCACAGAGAGCAGTCATGGGAGGAGTTCAGCATCTAATAATGACAGCATGGTTTGGGCAAGGGATCTTTAGGGAGCAATTCCTAAGCACACAAAGGGTCGAAGGCATGTGATGATTGTCTTTCGTTGCCAGCTTGACACAACCTAGAAATCTAGGAAGTTTCAATGAGGCTTGGTTTACATTGGGTCAGACTGTGGGCGTGTCTGTGGGGACTGTTTTAACTAAGTTAATTGATGTGGACTGTTTTAACTAAGTTAATTGATGTGGGAAGACCCAGACCACCAAGGGCGTTACCATTCCCTAGGCAAGGGGTCCTGAAGTGTATGAGAGGGTAGAAATAGAGCCGGGCACAAGCTAACAAGTAACCAAGTGAGCGTGCGCGCATCCATTTCATTTTGCTCTTGACTGTGGAGGTGCTGTGACTCCTGTCTTGACTCCAGTGATGGACTGGAGCCTGGAGTTGTAGGCAGAATTAACACTTTCTTACCTAAGCTGCTTTGTCACAGCAACATCAATCAGACCAGGACAGATGTGGTGTAGAACAGCGTGTGCACCCTGTCTCGCACCCTCTCTGCATTTTGTCTCCTTCGTCCGGTGAGGGGCTAACAAAAGAAGAGGAATGGAAGGTTCTGGGAGATCACAGAGCCCAGGGTTGCCTCAGTGAGGAAGCAGAGTTAGTCTGGGGCAGAGCTCTCTGCAGAATGGGTGGAGGGCTCCTCCCTGGTCCCAGATGGGCATCTGTGGATGTGTTCTGCACCAGCTTCTCCTCTGACAGGCAGATGCTAGCCACTGAAACTCCAGGGGTTCTTGAGAAAAGATAGAATATGGAGTCATTTTAACGTAAAAGTTTTAGATTTTTCAAACATAGTCAACAAATTCTAATGTTTTAGGACCGGTTCCAGTCAAAGAATAACCTTTCCAGGAGATTCCAGGGACTGCCAGTTCACGATCTGTCCTATAGACCCTTGTGTAGATGACCTCTGGCTGGATAATCTGACACTTTGACATCCCTTACTCTTGAAAATGATGATCAGAAGGTCCCCATATATGCCAAGGTGCAGGAAATGACAACAGCACGATTATTCATGATTGTGACATTCACTGAGATGTTCTGTGGCATTTCCTATACACCTTTGGTTACAGGACAGAGTGTAACAAAGGTCTCCCAAAGTGCAGGACAGCAGACCTCAGATCCATCCTATAGGTATGAATCCTGCCTGGTCCAAAGTTCTCCCTCAGGCTGGAGAGATCTGCTGTCCAGTGCAGAGGGAGGGTTTTTTACTCTTCTCATAACACGTGTGTGCTTTTCTGTTCTCATTTCCCAGAATTCACAGTGGTTGGCTCAACTGGTCACAGTTCTCTGCTGACATTGTGGTTCCCAGTGGTCCCCAACCTGACACCAGCATGGCTCGAGTATCCCTTGTTCTAAACCTTCTGTTTTCCTGTGCTTTTCTCCCTTCTCTTGCATTCTAGGTGTGGCTGTACCAGGGGCTCTGTCTGCTGCTGCTTTCACTGAGTGAGTTCCTCGAACCCCCAAATCCATGCACTCACCTTCATCTTTCTGGCAGGCATGGACACTTTGCCAAATTCATGGTGTCATTTTGGGCTCAGAAAATCTGAAAACTATTTCATCTTAGTCCAAACTCACTCTACTTTCTTTTGCAAGCTCACTTCTAATGACCTCATGCTCGGAACTCAAACTGAGCAGCAACCTTGACTATCAAAAAGGAATGAAGTTTTGGGTGTAATATTAACTAACTCTTCCAACTACATGTCCTCACCCCCAAGGTAGGCCTGTTTAGGAGGAAGTGATTTAGAAGCTGACAGTAGCAAAGATTGTGTGAGTGTACCTTGTTGTCTAACATCCGTATCCCGCTCCTGCTCACATCCAATGGCTACAAAATTCAGTGGATCTGAACTCCAGGAACTCTCTTGCCACCTCCCCATCCCTGTTGACCTGAGCTGCACCCTTAATGCTATCGTTACTGTAGTTCCCCTATATCTCTGTAGTCACCTTGTCGTTGGGGACTCTCCCATGACCTTTTGGTCTCTCTGCCAAAGCACAAGACTCAGTGAAACTTGTCAAAACTCAGTAACATGGGTTGCAACTCCATGTTTCTACCCAGACTTCCAGAGTCTTTTATGTCATGAGCCCAGAGGGCCTTGTGCTTGCTTTCCTACTGCCTGCCAGCCCCTGGTATATCCTTTAGCTGGAATGGTCTCTATCAATCTCTCTTAAATCTAAGTGTTTGCAGGTGTTTCCAGGCTCAGTCAGGGTTGCTGCCTCCTGCAACTAGTTCTAGCTTCTCAGTTGATAGGAACTCCCTCTCCCATCATCAGTCCCCTTGATGGCATGTTTGTGGTGATTGTGGTAGTCAGCTCAGGCTGCTTCACCAAATACCACAGTGATGGACAGGGTCCTGGCTCATCACCATGTCCTTACATAACCTTTCTTTGGTGTGTACTGAGGGAGGGGGCGATGGAAAGCTCTTGGTTCTTCAAGTTCACTAATCCTGTGGGACTAGAGCACCACCCTTATGACCGTTTTAAATCCCAGCTACTTATTTAGAGGCTTTGTCTCTAAACACAACTTCATGGCAGATTAGGGCTTCAATAAATCACCTTGTCTAAGGGTAAGGGTGGGGCCATAAACCTTCAGTCTATAACAGATACCTTGGTCTGGTTAATTACGAGTTCATCTCTCCTCTTCCTCCTCCTACTACCTTGAACCCAAGAAGGCAAACACTTTGTCTCTGAGCTGCATCTTCAGCTCCCAGGTACACATCTTATTTTCCTCTCGAAGCCAGAATCTTTCCAAGGATAGAGTCTACATTGTATTTCTGGTACCCTCCAGATGATAGGTGCGTATCTGATATTCCCAGGTAAGCTTAAAAACATAGTCTCTACCCCCCTGCATCACTGGAGTTCGGGCATGACCTGAAATCGCCCTAGGTATTTCTCCATGTTCCCCTTCTACTTAAATCTGTTTCTTTCCATCTGATTGGGGCACAGAGGGAGGTCATCTAATGCGTTTGATGGCCTACTGAGGCCTGGCAAGGACTTTCACCTGTCACTACCACTCATGCGCACTAGCACAGCCTGTAGCTCAAGTCATGATTTCCTAATGTCCTCTAATAGGGATTGTTTATTTGCTGGTGCTGGAAACGCAACCATATTGCCCACCTATGGGCCCACTCCCCAAGTGAGTTTCTGGAAGGCATAGACTTTGGCTTTTTGTTCCTTATACCCAGCCTCTGACATATTGCTTGATAACCAATAACAGCATGAGTAAACATTATAGAAAGAAGGAAAAAAATAAAAACATCAATTTTCAGCATTCCCTATCATTCCAATACCTGAAATGGGAATTGAAAAGCAAACGTCGTAATGATCCAGACAATTGCTTTACGTAGATGTTCACAGTCTCGTCCCAGAGACTCAACAATGGGGAGACAAGATTAGTCTACAGAGGAGATGAAAGGCCAGAAATTGGAGCTCTATATCAAGCTCTATATTAAATTGGAAGAGAGAATTTCCCTACAACAGTAGTTTCTTACCGTTCATGAGAAATTTGTTCTAAAACATCATGAATACCCAGTCACAGTGTGGTTTCCGTGTGAGAGGGTATGCAAAAGCAGACAGGAAGCCATCAGAGCCAAAAGGATTCTTCTAGTACCATGGGGCGGGGAATGCTCTGAACACTTTTGGAGCCCCAGAGCCCTATAGAGCACTATGCATGTACAGCAATTATAAAAGCTCAAAATGTTTATCCCAACTTTATAGTTCAAAAAACTGAGCCCCAAAGAGGACACATATCCTATACTTGTCCACTACAGAATATGAAATACACACACACACACACACACACACATACATACATATATATGCACACACACACCAGTGATCGATAGGCCATCTGTCTCGGATACAACAATTTTAGTGGTAATACGGGAAAAGCCACTGTGCAAATGTCAATATCTGATGCCAGAACTTTTGTTATTAAATGCCATTGGGTACCTGTTTAGTAAAGATTTCTATTATGGTGATTATGAACTAAGGTAGAAAGCTTGAAGTGGTCCATTTCAAAGTGTCCCTTAGCCATGTAAGGCGCACAGGCAGCATTCTGAGACTGGAATCTCCACCTCCACCCAGAAAGCAGTGACGTGATGATCTCATTTCTCTTCCTTCATCTCCTGGTCTCAGCATGAGTCTTTGTGAAGGACAAGTGTTCAGGAAGACCATCAAGGTGAATGAAGCCTGTCCTGCCAGCAAAGGACACAGAGCAGGTAAGTGATAACCTGAGTTTTCATGCGCCACACCCCATTTTGCTTTTGCCCACACCCCTTTCCAGGGACACCACCTGACTGCAGCTCCTCTGCTCCTGCTCCCAGTTCCATAGCTTTCCTGTGACCTACAGAGCATGTGACCCAGAGTCATTCTGCTCTTGCTCATTGCTCTGTGTGTGTGTGTGTGCCTGCGTGTGTGTGTGTGTGTCTGTCTGTCTGTCTGTCTGTCTTTAACACTGTCCTATTTCACTAAAGCCAAAGTTGCCCAATGGACTTGGAGGGCAGGTCAATCAGTAAAGTGCTTACTTTATAAGCACAAGGACATGAGTTTTGATTAGCAGAACCTCTCTTTAAAAAAAGTTGGACATGGCAGTATGTACTTGTAATTCTAGCACTAGGGATATGGCGTCTGCTAGATAACTGGGACTTGCAGACCAACCAGCTTCTCTTACCTAGGGAGTTCCAGACCAGTGCGAGAGGCCCTTCCTCAAAATGAACAATAAAAACAAAAAGATGGAGAACTATACCGGAAGAATGAGACCCGGGATTGCCTTCTGTCCTGTAACCATTCACATATGTACCTACATACACAGGAACACACACACACACACACACACACACACACACACGTGTCCATTTGCCTCTCTGGGACCCTGTGATGGACCACCCTTTTTATTTCTTGTGACAGAATCTTAACTGCAATTGCTAATCATAATGCAGTTCAACACATGATAGTGTCTTTACATTTTCTGTAATTTAGGACTTAATGTCAGAGAGTCATTAAGGTGACTGAGATCTGTTGTAAGGAGAGCTGCTTGTTGGTTCTCAGTCAGTAGAGCATGAGACTCTTAATCTCAGGGTTGTTGGTTTGGGCCCCACATTGGGGACCAATCTGTTGTAGCTCTAGCTTCTTATTGGCTAACGCTTATATTAATTTAACCCATTTTTATTAATCTGTGTATCTCCACACGACTGTGGCTTACTGGGTAAAGTTCCCAGCGTCTGTCTCCAGCAGCTCCATGACTTCTCTCTGACTCTGCCCTCTTTTTCCCAGCATACAGCCTAGCTTTCCCCGCTTAGTTCTGTTCTGCCCTGGCAATAGGCTCAAAGTAATTTTTTATTTGTTAGCAAATAAAAGCAACACATAGACAGAAGGACCTCCCACATCAGTGGTCACTAGCTGATTTTAATATCCATTTTCTCCTCTTCCATAGAAGCAGAGTGTTATTAGAGTATATGACTGCCATACCTTAAGACAGTGCTTCCCACCTGCCTGTAAACCACTGTACTTTGATTGTTAGTCACATTTTAACCCCAAGTGACATAGCTGAATGCATGGCCATGTGATTAAGTTGGCTAAGCCCTGTGAGCAGGAGTGTTTACCTACAGTAGGTCCGAGGCCTTTTAGGAAGAGACCAGATATGTACCTCCCTGCCCCCATTATCTGTTCTTTCTTAAGACACACATGTTCCTTTAGACTATTAGAATACGGTTTGCAGTGCAGGGGTGGTAAAAACAGTGGTCTAGAAGCTTCCAGGGTCTCTGGCGCCCCCTTCTATCAGTCTTTTGATCTACTTGTAAGGTGTGCATTTACACATTTGTGTGTGCATTGACACATGTATGTACATCACAACTCTTGCAGAGGGAGAGGGCAGTCTTGAGTGAGACAGGGTCTCTCTGTTGGTCCCTTGCTCACACAGGTCTGTTGTTGCCTGAGCTTCTGGCATTCTCCTGTCTGGTTACCATCTTGAAGTAAGAACACTGGGATTATAGACTCAAGCTACTGCACCCAGCCTTACATTGGTTCTGGGAACCGGAACTCAGGTCCTCAGGCTTGGGGAGCAAGCACTTTGCCTGCTGAGTCATCTCTCCAGCCCATCGAGACTAATGCATTTAAGTCACTGCTGTATTTTGAAGTTTGGTCAGTCACATTTAAATCCCATTTCACATAGTTGAGAAGGATTATGTTGCTGTTTGGGGTGAGACTTGTCAGCTGGGACTCAACCTGACTCACAAAGTGCAGGCATCGCCTGTCTTTGAAGTTAATATTTCAGAGAAGGGAGAACAAAATGCCTTAGGTGGCCATGGGATTGTCAGCTTCCTGGCCTTTGTTTGGTGCCAACCCCTCATCTTCAGTCCCCCAGTCACCCCATTGTCCCACTGCTTGGCCCTGGAATGCTCACTGTTATTGTATTGCAATTCGGACAGCTCTTTACCTGAGACGACAGTTTACAGTGAAAGCGAACATCCTTCCCGTCTGATGTCTTTCCCTGCTTTCCCTGTGCCTGTCAGTTGGCTGACCACTAGATGCTGGAAGCAAGAAGAGCAAATTCCTTCAAGTACCTCAGGTTTTCTCTAGTCGGGCACCCCTGTGCTCTGGACACCTGTGCTCTGTGGCCCTCCAAAGCACAGCACAGCAGGAAGAAGCATTTTGTATTTGCCTAGTTTCCCACGTTCCCCTTCAAGCTGAAGCAACTTCCAGGAAAAATGTAAGCCTGAAAAGGTTCTGCAATCTGCAGGAAAACATCCCTGTCCTCTGTCCCCCCCAAAATCTCTGTCCTGTGACCCCTAAATGAACAAGGGAAAAGGGACAGCAGCTTAACCTGAAGCAACACCGAATTCCGGTGAAGTCAGCTGCATGTGTGTCCTGGTGTGGACCCTCCTGTACCTCCTCTCTCTTTTCCTCTCTCGGGCTTGCATGGCCTCTTACCCTTTGTAAGATAAAGCCTATATCAGCTTTCCCCAGCAGTTTGTTATATAAAACGTCCTACATGACAGCTCAGAGTCGCCCTGGCTCTCCCATTTCCGGCAACCCTTAAAGATCTTTCTTAATGCCCTTGCTCTATAATCCATTAATTTCTATTTTATGAGTGGAAACTTCCCTTGATACTTCTTTGCTCTAGTCATTTTTCCTCCTCTTCTTAATCTCCTCCCTCCTACCCTTCTTGGCATTTTCTCCCAGCCAGCTCTTCTCAGTTTTTGATCCAACAAAGCTCCTTTGTTTTCAGTGAGGCCTGTTTTCCAACATTTCACCTTCCCTAAACAGAGAACAAAGTTAGGACGACTTTCTCTTTCGGTTGGCCCTCTTGCTGTGTCAGAATACCTGAGGTAACAGTTTAAGGGAGAAAGGGGGCCGAGGAGATAACACAGCCTTTCGAGTGCTTCCTGCAGAGGCATGAGGACCTGAGTTTGGAACTCTGGCACCCATGGAGAAGCTGGCCAAGGCAATCTCTGAGCTCCACGCTCATGTGCACAAGCAGTCTCCACAACACACACATAAACCACATAGAGCAAAAAAGAAAGAAGGAAGTAAATAAATAAAATGAGCGAAAAGAAGAAAGGTTCGTTTGTACTCATAGTTTCAGCGCTTTCTGTCCATGGTGCACGATGACTGGACTTCAGCTTGGTGCAGGTAGTCCACCTCCTGATGCCTGAGAAGCGAAGGAGAAAGAAAGCAGGGGCTGGGGTTCCAATAATGCCTCCAATTGCCTACCAGCCTTCACTGGACCCACCCCCTGAAGTTTCCTTCAGCTCCTCATAGGTAGGCAATGGAGCCTTCAGCATGAGGAGGTATTTCAAACCTAAACCTCACACTTTCCCACAAACAAAACCCCCTCAAGAATGGATTTTTACCCACATAATTTTTTTCTTACTTCCCCTGGGAATCCCATTACCCTCTGCTCTTCTCTGACAACGTTGATAATGTTGTCATGGTCCATGAGTCGCCATTACCCTCTCCTCTATTGGTGACTGAAATCAGGTACTGAATCTCATTCCTTTTTCTCTTTGGAGTCATACATCCCTGGCACACAGTGGGTTTTCATTCCCCAATACACAGTAGGTTCTTTTTTTTATTTATTAAAGATTTCTGCCTCCTCCCCGCCACCGCCTCCCATTTCCCTCCCCCTCCCCCAATCAAGTTCCCCTCCCTCGTCAGCCCAAAGAGCAATCAGGGTTCCCTGACCTGTGGGAAGTCCAAGGACCACCCACCTCCATCCAGGTCTAGTAAGGTGAGCATCCAAACTGCCTAGGTTCCCACAAAGCCAGTACGTGCAGTAGGATCAAAAACCCATTGCCATTGTTCTTGAGTTCTCAGTAGTCTACACAGTAGGTTCTTAGTTCTTGGACCAGAGTAGGTTCTAAGTTCCTGGAACACAGTAGGTTCTCATTCCCTGATATGCAGTAGGTTCTTAGTGTTTGGAAGATAGTAGGCTCTCAGTCCCCAGCACAAGGTTATTAGCTTCCAATACAAAATAGGTTCTTCATAAATGTTGACTGATGGCCTCCAGAAGCTTTTTTTTCAAATGTTTCAATGAATCCTTATGCCATTCTGAGACAACCAATGGATGTCCTGACCACCCCGCAAATGAACATCTGCTTTTCAAAAGGCACCATTGACAGAATGAAAACACAAGCTCTATTCTGTGAGAAAATAAAGAACTCACATCCAAATATTTAAGGAACTTTCAAAAATCAATCTTAAGAAAACAGCACAATAAAAAGTGAGCAAAAGACTTGAATAGAATCTGCTTTACAAAAGGTGGTATTGGGATGGGAAACCACATGAAAAGATGCTCATTCGCATTAGTAATTAGGAAGATGCAAATTAGAAGCACAATAGCACACCACTGTCAGAGCAGGTACAGCTTAAAACCATCTTAGAGAGGGTGGAAAGGAAGCAGAAGGCTTTCGTAGCTGCCGGATATGTGAAAGCTCCCAGCTACACTGGTAAACATTATTTCTCAGAGAATTAACTCTCTGCTTCCTGTGTGACTGAGCCTTTCCATGTTTCCTAAGTACCCAGGAGAAAAAGAAAACATACCCCATTACAGCTGTTTCATTGTAGCCCTGCTCAAACAGGAAACAGCCCAAATGCTTATCAGCTAAGAATGTTGAAGCAAACTGTGGTATATCCTTCCAAAAGAGTATTACTCAGTCACAAAAAGGGATAAGCGATGGGTGTATACTACAATATGGATGAATCTATAATAATAGCGGGCAAGAGAGGCTAGACGGAAGTGTGCACACTCTGACTCCTTTCCCATGGGAGCTAGGAAAGTTGAATGAGTTCACAGTCACAGAAAGCATAGTAGTGACTGGAGCTGGGACCCAGAGTTGCAGGACAATGAAGGAAGATCTATCACCTGGAGAGCCTTGGGGACCGGTGTGTGCTCACTGTTGTGTGGTATCACGAGGTGTGTGACAAAATGTATGAAATTGTGTGGCTTGAACACATCTGGTTTACTGCTCATCCCTTTGCCTCCAAAAAGCTATTAAATCAATGGATAGCCAGATAAATAAAATAGTAAGCAGGTGTTTTTGATTATATTCCTTCAGTTCTCTGCCATGCCCCTTCTCCCTGAAAATAAGAAACTGTTCATAGAGCTAGAGACCAGAGGCAGACTTGACCTTTTGTGACCTTGACTTCTGGCCAAGAGCTTCTTGACTTTGTTGTTGGAAGCTATATCTGGGTTGGACCAGGCATGTTGATAACTCCGTGCTTAGTCTGCGTGAGCCCTTAGATTTACACATGTGGATACACACACAGACACACACACACAGACACACGCACACACACACACACACACAGACACACACACAGACACATGCACACACACACAGACACACACACAGACACACACACGCAGACACACACACACAGACACACGCACACACACACAGACACACACACACACAAACACAGACATACACACACAGACACACAGACACACACACAGACACACACACACGCACGTGCATCCGACAAGTAGTAAAGGGGAGGCCCCACAGATTGTTTGCATTTGTCTTTCAAGCCTCCAGCTTTCGGTCACACTCAGAAAGAGGAACCAGGGAAGAGCCTGCAGTGAGGGCTCATCCAGAGACTGTAGCAGAGAAGGCAGGAGGACTTAGGGAAATGGAGCTGGCAATGGAGGAAACAAGGGAAATTTGCTGTACCGTGTGTTGGGCACTTGGGTGCCTGAATGCAACACATGCAGCTAAACCCAGAGCTTCTGGTGCTGATCTAATATGAGGTGTGCAGTGTGACTCAAGGCTCAGTCCTCCTCAACAGCCCCCACGTAAGGCCCGTGATGGAAATGTGCTCAAAGCAGAGCTGGTCTGCATAGCTGGAACAACTACCCGCCTAGGCCAATGGAAATGAGTATGGGCTTGAGAAGGGGTAAACCAGGGTTAGGGGCTGGGACACTGCCGCAGACTAAACAGCCCACAGCAGTGAACCATGCGATGGTGGGCCCTGGTGAGAGAAGTGGGGTGGCTGGAGAGGGGATGGAGTGCAAATCAGGGAAGGGATTACTGTAGTGTCTGTGGGGACCTGGTGGTGAGGGGTCCCTCAGCTTGTTCTGGAAAGATGAGAAACCTTTCCTGTGTTGAAGGTCTCCCTACTGGGCCACACTGCCAGGCCCACTCAGGGCTTCACAAGCATCTTCTCCTGTCCTTAGCACTTGCCTCCCTAGGCACTGACAACACCCAGGTGACAGATGGAAACCTAGACCGGGAAGCATCCGGAGAGGAAACAGCAGTGAGTGTCTAAACTGAAGTTTGCGTCAAGTGGCCTTTTGTTCCAGCCAGCTGTAGAAAATCTCTTCAAGAGGTTCCAGGAAAACTGTCCCCAGTCCCAGCTCATCTTAGAATTTGAACTTGAAGCCAAGGCACTGCAGAGGCCTCGGTTCCTTAGAAGTCAATGGGGACATGGGGACACAATAGGATTCAAGCCTAGTCATGGCTCTGCTTTGTGAAGTTTCTGGTGACGAGCTTCTCCTCTCCATCGTCTGCCCCTGTGCCGTGGTAGAAAACAGCATTAGCGATGTCTCCTGTTATGTTATGACAAGAACACCTGTCAAAAGCAACTCAAAGAAAGGAGGGTACAATCCATCATAGCAGGGAAGTCACAACAGCAGAGCCAGGAGTTTGAGGTGGCTGGTCACTTGGTGTCCCCAGCCAGTAAACAAAGAGAGATGAATTATGATGCTCAGGCCTCTGTCTCTTTTTTATAGTCAGGAATCTCACACTGGGATGGAGTCAACCGTAGTGAGGAGAATTCTTTACCCCAGCATTAACCTAATCTAAAAAACTCGCTCAAAGACATGCCCAGAAACCTGACTCCTAGGTGAGTCAAAGTTCTGTCAAGTACAACCATTCTTAACCATCACAGAACCACAGGGTACAGTACTGGTTCCTACTAACCTGCTGAGCTGCATGTGATCGGTGTTTTGCAGGGGCTCAGCACGAGTCCACACCTGTCAGTGAGGCTGATGAAGGTCCTGTGGGGATATATTGATGACAGGGAGATCAGTGAGGACAGGGAAGGCCAAGAAGATGTCCTGAGGCAGGGGAAATGTTGTTAGGAGCCTTGAACATAGCCACATGGACAAAAGGGTAGAAGAAAAGGCCCCTACACACACACACTCCAGAAGACACCTAGGATGTTGGCCTAGGTTGGAATCTCACTGATAAGTGGGCAATGAGTGAAGAAAAGAACAAAGCCAGGATGCTCATCCCTGGACACCCGTGGGCACTGCACTGAGTGTGGTTATGGCTCTCTCCATGCCCACTTGCTGTCCTATCTGTGACCTTGACTTCCACGGAAGATACTTGCAGATGTAATCGGTCCAGGTAAGTCTCAGGCTTTCCAGAGGAGCTTGAAGGCCAGTGACATTTTCCTTATAAGAAAAAGGACAGGGAGAAGACACAGATACACAGGAGCAGGAAGCAGAGACAGGAGTTCAATGCGGCCAGTGAAGGATGCCAACAGTTGCCAGCTAATGTCAAGAAAGGCCTTGAGCAATGCTCCCCTGGATCCTCAAGAACTGCCAGCCTTGCCAACACCTTGATCACTGTCTTATGACTCTCTAGGGCTGTGGGAAGATACTTTTCTACCATTTTAAACTACCTAGTTTATAGCAACTTGCCACAGTGGTCCCAAGAAATAGTGAGCTTAACTGTGGAAAGCAGGGAGCCACCAAAGGTCCCTGAGTTCCGGGTGAATAGAGGCAGACTTTCAGAGTACGTGTGGGGCAGACAGAGCTCAGAATTTCAGCAGGTTGGAGTATCAGAGTCATAAAGCCTGGCGACATCTGAAACATAATCCCATCATCTCTCCAGGCCCAGATCTGGGCTTTTAGTGTCAAGGCTGGAAAAAGTAGCATAAACATCACAGAACAGATGCAGAGGCAAGCCAGAAGCCAGACCTCTTCCTTCCTCTTTCCCTCAGCCTCTGAGTCGCTGAAACTCCTTTCCTGTCATCAGGGCCTCCTCTTAGGGAACAGGTGTAAGGGTGGCCTTGAGACCAGGTGCCTAGCAGTGGGGACCAGGCCTGAGAAGACCAGGCCTGGGGAAGCAGGTCTGTCTGAGGCACAGACCAGCAGGAGAGCTACCTATTTCTCACTGCCTTGCTGTCATTTGCACTCTCCAGAATTTTTTAGTGATCCAGAGATGCGGATATCCCCACACAACCACTTCCAACTCCTGTAGGACTTTTGTTGTTTTGGTTTTTGTACAACTTCTTTGCCCTGATTCTGTATTGGTACAGACTATCTCGGGGCGATGCTCCTACAAGTGTCCCTGATGACGGATTCAAGAGGGCGCGTAACTCTAATTCCAGAGTTTGAACGAGAGGCCAGTGAGACCCCATCAAACCACACAGAGAGTGGTGTGGGAGGTCCCCATGGGCAAGGTACTTTCTGTTTTTCAAATGCTTATCTAGTCATTTTTTTTCATGCTTATTATTCCAGAGTTTGTGGAACCATGCAGACCAATTTCAACTAATATGATAAAAAAAAAAAATTGCCCAGAGATATTGTTAGTTGTCTGCTGCTGGAATTGAGTGGGTAGAAGCCAGGGATAACGTTAGTCATCCTATATTACACAGGATATCCCCCTTGCCTCATTAAGGAGTCACCAAGCTCTAAGCTGAGCAACCTGGACACAGCCTGGACACTCAGTAAGATCCCCTTGACAGATGCAGAGCCTGCGGTTCAGCCTCATGTGACTACAAAGTGAGGATTTTTTTTTTCCCCTTCAAACCCAGGACTGCTGAGGAAAGTCCGAAGTCAGTCAACTTGGCAGAAGTGGCGGCCGAGAGCAGAAATGCTGATACTTACTTGTAAACATGAGTAAAAAAAGAATTAGTTATGGCCAGTGTCTCTGTCTGAATATGTCTTCAAAGCACACACTGATGGTTAACTGTCAGTGTAGTCTTCGGAGGGAGGGCCTTGTAGAAGGCAATTACCTCATGAATGGGATTAATGACCTTATAGAAGAGGACAAGGGAACTGGGCATCCTTTTAACCTTTCCTGCCTTCCATTGTGGGAGAATACATGCTGTCTCTTGAGAAGACACAGCAATAGGCTCCCATCTTTGAGGCAGAAGACCCAGCCTTCCTTGTACTCAGCCCACCAGCTGTGAGCAGTGAACTTTTGTTCTTTATAAATTAGCCAGTCTATGGAAGTTTGTTACAGTTTCAGGCAAGTACCAAAACAGCAGCATCCGTGGATAAAAATGTCTCCTAAAAGTAATTGGTTCCTGCATGGTACTTAAATAAGGTTTATAAAGTTCTTCCCCCAATTTTGTCAGAACCCATGGAAACACTTTCTAACTGAACAGTCTGATCAACAACAAAACACTCAAGCTAGGAGGTATAAGTTTAGTGAGATTTAACTGAAGCATAATTCAGAGAAATGGCATATCTATTTTGGAATTTTATGTATTTTGAGTGATGGGGGATGATTTTCTAAAATCATTTTGTCTAGATGAGGAATTTTTCTTTATTTATTACCCCCTTAGCTATTGGTGGAGGATCTTAACAAAAATGTTACATAATGCTTGCAAGATAAACAAACAAACCAAAAGGCCCATTTTAGTTCCACGTCTGGAGATAGAGACTATGCCCATTTTGATGGATGCAAACTGTTTCATTGTAAATACTTGTTTCACTGTATTCTGACATCTATACTTAATAATGTCTCACCAGCTGACTAAGGATTTAGAGACAATATCAGTTTCCATGGCTAGATGACCAGATGACTGAGCCCTGCGCTGTAGGTTTCCAGATTGTAGTCTGTGGTGTGAGGAAACCCATAACTGCCTTAGATAATAAGAATGTGAGAATCTGTGATGCTCCAGGAAGATTCCTGACACTGTCATTGTCTTCTGGAAAACCTTTCATGTTTAAGCATGTCTCAAATAACCTTCAGTGTCCCTGGATGGGAGGCTTATTGGGAGGGATGGCTAATCTCATGTGTCAGCCTGGCCAGTCCCCAACGTATGGCCACACATTATTCTAGGTCAGTGGTGCTCAGCTTTGTGTTGTGACCACTTAATACAGTTCCTCATGTTGTGGTAAGGTCCAACCATAAAATTATTTTGTTACTATAACTGTAATTATGCTACAATCATGAGCCATAATGTAAATATCTGCATTTTCCAATGGTCTTAGGCGACCCCTGTGAAAGGGTCATTCGATCCCCAAAGAGGCTGCAACCTACAAGTTGGGAGCCACTGCTCTAGATATTTTGAGGAGGGTGCTTCTCCATGATGTTCACCTGTAAACTAGTGGACTTGAAGCAAACAACCTTTTGTACGCAGGCGCTCTTATTCATTCTGCTGAAGGTACCAAACAGAACAAAAGCTGACCTCCCCTAAAAGAGAACATTTACTAAAAGTCTGCCTTGGGCTCTTTCTGCCACCCCAAACCTCCAGCATGTCCTTCCAGTGTCCCCCCAACTCTGTGTAGGTGTACATGTGTATTGACATGGGTTGTTTGACTCAACCATTCTCTACCCTGTTTTTGAGGCAGGATCTCTCACTAAACATGAAGTTCATTCATTCCTCAAGACTGGCTTACCAAGGAGTCCCCGGGGTCCTGCCATCTCTTCTTCCTAGCACCAGGAGTAGTTATGTCTCAACATTTCCAGTGTTTTAAAAAGATTTATTTATTTTGTGTATATGAGTGCTCTATCTGCATGTATAATTTTATGTGAGAAGAGCGCATCACATCTTACTATAGATCACTGTGAGCCACCATGTGGTTGCTGGGGATTGAACTTAGGACCTCTGGAAGAGTAGCCAGTGCTCTTTGCTGCTGAGCCTTCTCTCCAGTCCAGCATGTCCTCCTCTTTTACTTGGGTGATAGGGATGAAACTGAGGTCTTCACGCTTTTGTGGCAGGCTCTTTATTGACAGCTATCTCCACAGCTCTCAGTCAAATTTCTAAAATCATATTACCTGACTTCTTAACATAAATTTCGGCACACACACACAAGCTTTTGGCTCAGCTTTTCTGGAGAATGCTAAGGCACTGGATGGTGACCCCTCTACGACTTCTCTGTCGTAGCATGACTTTGAGGAGTGGACCCATAAGCCTCATGTCTCTGGCACTGTTACCCAAAAGACAAATACATCTCATCCTTAATTGTGGCAGTGGAGAACTGGTGTCAGTTATCATTAATGTAGGACCAGATGCAGCCCAGTGTTCTAGTCTTACTTGAATGACAGCATGTTACTTAGGGTAAGTGGATTGTGTATTTCCCCAGTGGTGAACAAGCTCCACAGAGGACTAACTGTGGGTGCGGGTGACAGCCTGTCCCAATCTTGTCCAGGAATTTGCAGACTGTGTCAGACTTGATGGGGGTCCTTGAGAAGGATTGGTTCCTTCTGAAACAGCCATAGAGGGGAGTCCAGCATATGAAGGGCTAAAAATTGGCAACATGAAGACAGTTGCCAAGTTAGAGCTATTTGACTTGAAGACAAGAGACAGAGATAGAGATGGTGTCTTTCCCAATGAGTTCTTTACAAAAGAGACTTTTATTTTATTTTTTCCTCTTTTTTATTATTTTGAAAATAATATCAATCAAAATTCCCACTTCCTCCCCTCCTCCCACTTCCCTCCCGCTCCCCCACACACCTTTTCCCCCACCCTCTCCTGTCGTAAGAGAGGGCAAGGCACCCTGCCCTGTGGGAAGTCCAAGGCCCTCCCCCCCTACATCCAGGCTTAGGAAGGTATGTATCCAAAGATAATAGAGTCCCAAAAAGCCAGTACATGCAGTAGAGACAAATCCCAGTGCCATTATCATTGGCCCCTCAGTCTGCCTCAATTGTCAACCACATTCAGAGAGTCCAGTTTGATCCCATTCTTGTTCATTCCCAGTCCAGCTGGAGTTGGTGAGCTCCCATTAGCTCAGGCACACTGTCTCAGTGGGTGAACCAACCTCTCATGGTCCTGACTTCCTTGCTCATATTCTCCCTCCTTCTGCTCTTCAACTGGACCTTGGAAGCTCAGTCCAATGCTCCAATGTGGGTCTCTGTCTCCATCCATGGCCGGACGAAGAAGATTCTATGGTGATATTCAAGATAATCATCAGTCTGACTGCTAGTTCAGGCACTCTCTCCTCCACTGCCCAGCTTACTAGCTGGGGTCATCTACATTGACTCATGGGAACCCTTCAGGGCCAAGCCTCTTGCCAACCCCAAAATGATTCCCTCAATTAAGATATTTCCTTCTCTGCTTTCATATCCATCCTTCCTCCATCTCAACCATCCCACTTCCCCAAGCTCTCCACAACTCTCCCCTTATCTCTTCTCCCCCTCCCCTTCCTTCTACCTCCCTCTTTCCCCATGCTCCCAACTTTTTCTTGGCGATCTTGTCCGCTTCCAGTTTCCAGGTGGATCTATATATGTTTTTCTTTGGGTTCACCGTATTACTTAGCTTCTCTAGGATCACGAACTATAGGCTCAATGTCCTTTGTTTATGGCTAGAATCCACTAATGAAAGAGTACATACCACATTCATATTTTTGGGTCTGGGTTATCTCATTCAGGGTAGTGTGATCCTTTGCACACAAAATTCAAGATGTCATTGCTTTTTTACCACTGAGTAGTACTCTAATGTATAGATGTGCCAACTTTCTTTATCCATTCTTCCATTGAGGGGCATGTAGGTTGTTTCCAGGTTCTGGCTATTACAAATAATGCTGCTATGAATATAGTTGAACAAATGCTTTTATAGTATGATTGTGCATCTTTTGGGTGTATTCCCAAGAGTGGAATTGCTGGATCCTGAAGTAGGTTGACTCCCAATTTTCTGAGAAACTGTCACACTGATTTCCAAAGTGGTTTCACAAGTTTGCATTCCCACCAGCAATGGATGAGTGTTCCCCTTACTCCACATCCTCTTCAGCATAAGCTATCATTGATGTTTTTTATTTTAGCCATTCTGACAGGTGTAAGATGGTATCTCAAAGTTGTTTTGATTTGCATTTCCCCAATAGCTAAGGAAGTTGAACATGTTTTTAAGTATCTTTTTGCCATTTGAAATTCTTCTGTTGAGAATTCTCTGTTTAGATCAGTGCCCCATTTTTTAATTGGGTTATTTAGAATTTTAATGTCTAGTTTCTTGAATTCTTTATATGTTTTGGAGATCAGTCCTTTGTCTGATGTGGGGTTGGTGAAGATCTTCTCCCATTCAGTAGGTTGCCTTTTTGTCTGATTGACTGTGTTCTTTGCTTTACAGAAGCTTCTCAGTTTCAGGAGGTCCCATTTATTCATTGTTGTTCTTATTGTCTGTGGTACTGGGGTTATACGTAGGAAGTGGTCTCCTGTGCCCATGCATTGCAGGCTACTTCCCACTTTCTCTTCTATCAGGTTCAGTGTAGTCAGATTTATGTTGAGCTCTTCAACCCATCTGGACTTGAGTTTTGTGCATGGTGATAGATATGGATCTATTTTCATTCTTCTACAAGTTGGTATCCAGCTATGCCAGCACCATTTGTTAAAAATGCTTTCTTTCTTCCATTGTATAATTTTAGCTTCTTTGTCAAAAATCAGGTGTGTATAGGTGTTTGGATTAATATCCAGTGAAAGAGACTTTTAAAGTAGCTATACCTGGCTGAGATTGAGGCAGAAAAAAGGAGCAAAGCAGATTCCAATCCATTCTCAGCTGTTTGGGTCAGGTAGTGAATTCCTTGTAGTAGAAGACATAGAAGGGAGATAGATGCAGAAAAAAAGTCTACATTGGACAAGATTGTCTTTTGATGTTGTCCCACCCCAGACAAAGGGACATGTTTGTAGCACGATTAATAACATCCCAGAGACAGATATTGGGGTTCAACCCAAAGGTTGGAAAAGCAAAACAGCTATCTGACTCTTACCTCTACCTCAGTCTAAAATGGCGATTCCGCCTCCAAGAATCTCAGAATAAGACTGTTTCTAAAAGCTGTCTCCTCCCATCTTATATTCCTCTCTAAGACTGGAATTAAAAGCGTGCACCACTACTTTTCAGTTTCTATGGCAAACTAGTGTGGCTACTGGGATTAAAGGTGTGTGTCACCACTGCCTGGTCTATAAGGCTGACCCATATGGCTGTTTTAATCTCTGATCTTCAGGCAAACTTTGTTTATTAAAATATAAATGAAATATCACTACACATGTAAGAGATGCCTGTGTGTTTTGATATAAGGATGCTCCCTTCCCCACTGACTCTGGATGATGGGGGAAAAACAGCTATTGTAGAAAGGGCTTAAAATGACCTCCCCGCAGTTTCTCAGGCACGCAGTCCTATTTTAGTTTGACAGTCACTAGATTCCTGGTCCTGACACTGGGAAAAAGGCCTTTACTACTCACAGGTACCAACCATGGATTTGGTAAACAAGGCTGTGTCAACTTGTAAGCCAAATGGCTTAGGCCAGCACTCTGTGGATCTGCAGGTGCCTACGATCTGTGCGCATTTGCAGGACTCCTGGTCACTGGCCAAGTAGCTGATGATGAGGTTTTGTCAGGGATGAACTGAGCAAATTTCTCCCTTACCAGGCCCACCCCAGCTCACCTCCCAGCTGAACCTAGTCCTGAGAGGATCCATCAGTTCAGGAAGAAGAGGCTTTGAGGCAAATAGTGCTCAAGCAACTGGACAGAGCACGGCACAGCCTTTAGTTCCCAGCGACCAAAAAGCTTCTGAGAAATCTTTCAGTCATTGCTGCTGACTGCACTGCTGTTTGGTCTAAGTTCCCCTCCTTGAGGGCTGCTATCTAGAGCACAGGATGAGTGCTCTGTGACTTCCAGGGAGCTCACACTTCTTGAGTTGTCTGAACTATCTAGGGAAAGGATGGTGCCAGCCGTCCACTGCAGAGGAACAATATTGCAAGCAGGAGAAAAGAAGGACTTTGAGGACCCAGGGTTGGTTATGGTGACTTCTGCTTACCATCCAGGTCCCATGACTGACACCAGATAAATGTGCCTAACTTGGGAATGCAAGGAGGAGCAAAGACCTGGGGCCAAGAATGTGGTCCACTAGGTAGCCATGATGGAGTAGGGCAGCAGGAATGTGAGTGAATACGGGAGATACTTTAGATTGAGACTAATTGTCCTAAAGTAGAAAACCAGTGCTTCAAGGAGCATGGGAAGCTGTCCTGGGCCCAGGCTCCCCAGTTAGTTTTTATGCTGGAAATTCTTAGAAAAAGAGTCCCAGGCACCATCAAATCTAAATATCACATCTCACACTGAAAACCCAAGACCAGAAGAGGCAGTGACTTGGGCAGTTTGTCTGTTCAAATCCAGCTTCCCAGTTAGGGCTCCTTTTCTTTTCAGGAAGGGGGTTGGGCTTCTGGGGAGAGTCTGACTGCAGGAACTGAAGACATCACTTGTGTATTCAGCTCAGAACAACCACTGAGGCTTTTGGGCAAAACTGATAGCATGTGGTAGAAAGGTAATTCCAGTTATTGACTTCCTGGTGGGTAGTGCCAGTGTTGATCAATAAAGAACCATGTGTGCTCAGGGGAAGAAAAGCAGCATGGGTCCAGCAACAGGGGCTGAGCCTGGCATTCAGGCTTCTTTTTTCCCCCAGGAGTTATATGGGATGCTCTAGTTTTTAGGTGCCCTATAGGGTCACATGGCATCCACTGCCTTCTTATAGAATGACTGCAGTTGGGCGAGCTTTCTGGGAATGATGTGGTCCTCTAGAGAGGGAGGCGGATTGCTCCAGATGGAGGGACTGAGGTGCCAAGGTAATCTGGCAGTGTAGCCAGACTCAACAAGCGGCAGGAGTGTGACCCTCTCCATGGTACCTTCCTCATTTGCTACCTCCCTAGAGAAGGCATGGGCCATGGGCCACAAGCAGCCATGGTTTCTTCTGGAAACAATGAAGTCTTGCTTCCCAGACCTCCCCAATGGGTCCCAGAACATCTCAGTCCCTTTGCATGTTGGGAGTGAGAATGTGGAATATGGACTTCAACATCCACAGTCTGACAAGGCAAAGAAAATGCCCCAGCAATGAAGAGAACCAAGTGTCTACTGGGCTGTGAGGACCCAGGGAACTGATTTGTTCACTTTATTTCACTACTTATGCTTCTCTGTGACACTCACTGCCTAGTCCACAGAAGGTACTTAATAAATCTTTGTGGATGAGCTAAGTAACTCATTAGTCTGGAGCATTACTGGTCTTCCTGGGAACTAGGATATGGGGAGGTACAGGAGTTGGGGATCCATGACTGTTGCCTTCCCTGCTCAGCACCAAGCATGGACCTCAGACAGCTTTCTCCTGAGTGTCATGGAATTCTGCTGTGGTAGCTGGCCAGGTGAGTCATCTTGTAGCAAATGGTGTGCCACCATGGGTCAGGCCAACAGACTCTACTATGGTCTCTTCTTAAAGCAACTGAAGCTCCTGGCAGAGCTTAGGCATGGCTTCCACGATGTGATGTAGCCTCTAAAGTCCAGCTTCTCAAACTGTAGATCACGACACCGTCGCTCTGGGATTGTGCACCTGATGTGGTAGTCTTGATCATTTAGGCAACAGTAAAAGTTTACTGAAGGTGCAAAGACCAAAACTGAATTCCAGTCCAAACACTTAACGAACGTGAGGCATTTCTGGAGCCCGCACCCACTTGCGTTGAAGGACTTCGCTGCACCTTGGGTCTGTATACATAACACACACACTTTGCATTGAGCATGTTGTCATACATGCAACCCCAAACAATGCACCTCCAAACAGCCCGCTCAGATGGGAGGTGATCATATGGTACGAAGTGCAGTGATTCTGCTGTCCATGTAGAGTTTCCTGCTCTTCTAGAAACATAACGGTTTAATTACAGAAAACACTTCCACTGTTTTCCAACTGTCATTCCTGAGCATGCAAAAAATTAAATTAGTCTATCTCTGCATTGTGTTCGAATGTTTGATTTCTTTTTAATTGCAGTTTTGGTTGTTGACTGAAGCTTCATTCTAAAAAAAAAATAAATCATTAAATAAATTTTGATGTAGGAATTAGGTTAAAATTTCTAACTATTTCTAGAGTAGCCCTAGGCATGGTTTTGCCATTTTGTACTATGTGTTTATGCCAAGTGGCATTTGTGGCATTGATGATTATAAAATCAAAATATCGATCAACTCTGAAAACTGTTGACAATGCTCTATGCGCGACAGTATCAAATAGTCAGCCAAGATTTAATTCTTTAACTAAACAAGCGCATTCGTTTCATTAGTATGCAAATTTGCTTTCATTTTTAATGAATGCTAAAATTATATGTATAGCAAAGAATTGTTTTATTTTTAAAAAATTGTGATTTATTGACAGCACATATTTGATTTGCATAGCTATTTATGTACCTATGTTATATGACTTTTACTGGAGAGAAATGAACAAATGTCAATTCTCCTCACTTAGGACACGGACAGACAAAGACACTATTTCATCCAAGGCTAGCTTAGTGAACTGGTGTGTTTACTGGGGCTACCCATAGGAGTGCAAGTTAGGGGTTACTCACAGGAGCAAGGAGACTGAGAGACAGCATACTGTGAAGGAATGTACCTCAGGATCAATGATGACTCAGGAAAGCCGCTCCTGCCTTGTAGGCAGCTCCATCAGTGGGTTGTAGAGACTTCTCTCCCAGCAACTGTTACTGCTTCTACGACTCTGGGGAGGGAGCCTTGTGAAGTTTCTGGAGCTTTCTGAGACTTCTACTTGCACACTACTTTCTTGAACCTTTAAGGAAGGTTTCAAGTTGAAATTTTTATCTAGTTAACAACCTATACTCTCAGGATTGCATAAACTTTCTGATGCAGAAGGGCTGTGAGTATAGAATGTTAAGAATCCCTACTTTATCTAACTCAGCGTCTGGTATGGCATACTGCCATTATCAGGATATATATGTCCTGAAATCAAGAATGGAAGCAGGGGTGGTATCGCCACTTGTACCCTGAGTTGTTCCTCACACGAGGCTTGCTTCTTGTCTTATCATCTCAGGGTTGCCCAGCCTAGAGGCCTCAGTTCCTGGGGCAAGATTGTTTCAGTTACGACACACAGCCTCCATGTCACAGAGTTGGGTGTTAGACTGCCACCTGTCCACCTCCAACTCTTCTAAACCAGCAGAGGACACAAGGCACTGGGGTGACATGCCCTGATCTCTCCTTAGAGCAATGGGAGCTGTGGAAGAGTGGGTCTCAACTACTGCACTCCCTTAGGCTCTAGAATCTCCATTCCCTGTAACCAAAGTCATTGAGAAACTTCAATGGCTGATTTAGGCAGCAATGCTCATAGCCTAGACCCTTCAGGAATGAAGCTCTGAGCCACCTGCCTCACCAGGCAAGGACGCATGCCCAGCAGAAGCTCTTGCTGAGGGTCACTAGAGTATGGGATGCGCAGTGAAGGAAACTATACTGGAATGTTCTTTGTTTCTTTGTGTTGCTTTCTGGTTAAGGTTGTATACAGGAAAATACGTGTGTGTGTGTGTGTGTGTGTGTGTGTGTGTGTGTGTGTGTGTGTGTTGCTAGAATGTATATCTAAGCACCAAATGTATCCATTGTCCCCATAGAGTCCAAAAGAGAACATCATTTGGTGGCTTATAGGCAATTATTGTGAGATGCCACTTGGGTACTGGGAATCAAAGATGAATCCTCTGGAAGAGCAGATAGTGCTCTTAAGTGCTGGTCTAGCTCTCCTTTAAGTAAATATGTTTTAAAAATATATTTATTCTTTTTTATTTTATTTATATGAGTCTTCTTTTTCTTTTCCTCCTCCGCCTCTTCCTCTTCCTCCTCCTCCTCCTTTTGGCTTGCATATATGTGTATATGTACCACCTGTGTGTGATACTGCAGAGGCCTGATAAGGAGATTGGGTCCTGTGGAACTGGAGCCATAAACAGCTGTGCGCCTATGGGTGCTAAGACCTAGGTTCCTCTGCAAAAGCAGTAAGTGCTTTTAATCACCAAGTTACGTTTCCAGCAATATAGGTAAATCATTTTGCTTTCTTTCCTCTCATCTCCTTATCATTTCATATCAGATGCATTACTAAAAGTTCAGTCACAGATATCGGAAGAGGAGAGTGACAAGCACTCTACCCACCGCACTCCCTGCTTTGGAATGGACTGGTAGGCCTGCCAATGGACACAGGGTAGTCATGTCATGTGAAGCAGAAATCCTCTTTATTTGGAAATAAATATTTATTTGGAAATCTTTAGTTGGACGTGAATGAGATTTCAGGAGATGTGTTTGGGTGTCAAGTTGACAATGGATGGGTGGGTCTATGTGGTGCTCAGCTTATGAGTCCATTTGGCTCAGCTGCAGCTACAGTCACCCTAGTTGTTGTGTTCAGTTCTGTAAGCAGCTGACTTCCCATAGGACCACCCTAGCAAGTCAGGATAAGCCAGCCTGATTTAAACAGGTTGAAGCCTTTCATGTGTGGAAAGTCTACCTGTGGATCTAGCTTGTACCTGTGGCTGGAATCTCCAGCCTGAAACCTTGCTGATGGCCGCCCTTCAGATGGGAGCTTTGTCTAGCCAGACCTTGGAATTGCATTGTGTCTCTTTATCTTTGCAATGAGTTTCTTTATCTCCTGATGTTTAGATTTTTCTAGATCTGGATACATTGCAACCGGCACACAATCTATGGAAGCCAGCCAGTGGAAGCCTGGGGAAAGGCATGGTAGACTATGGGTATATTATGGGGTTGGGGCACAGACCAAAGTACTCTTTACCTCTAATCCATCCTTTTCCAGCCCTGTTTTGTGCCACTTTTCATATTAATCTTCTGTAAGTTGCTTAGCATCATGCTGAGCCCATGGGTTGCCTGTTTTTCTGTCTGTTGGTTTGCTTAGCCTTGTGGATGTCTCCTGGCCAAGACAGTTCCCAGACGCCCAGAGGTCGCTCAGCCAGTATACACACCTGTGGTTGTCTCTCCAGGGTCTACTTTCCCCCTCATTTCCCAGACTCATTATTTGTTCATGTATTTAGAAGTGGTATCAATACTAACCTAGGAGTGAACCTCCCTCCTGGCAATGGAGAACAGAGAGAGGACCTAAACCAAAGTACTCCTATCCTGGATCCTTTTCTACAGAAACTGAGCATTTGGGGGCCCTGAGGAAATCTAGAGTCTGAGTCCGCTTGGGTCACACAATTTAGAGACAAGAAATAATGACCTTTTACGAAGGTTTGCAATCTTCCCAGGACCCTATCCAGGGAGCTTCGGGTCCAGAACAACTCGATCGTGGGGGCAGAACTGCACCACTTCTCCCAAGGCCCTAGAGAATACTGTAGGTGCTCGCCCACTTTCACTGTGGTTTCAGGTTTTGGAAAACAGTGCTTAGTGACACCCCACAGGGGACTTGAAGCTATAAGACACACAGCCTCTTTCCCATGTGCCTTCTAAGAAGCCCAAGGGAACCACTCATGCTGGGTATGCAAGTGTGTCAAGATGTCAGGGGATCTGCAGCTGAGGACCAGCACCCAAGCCAGACAGAAAGCCTCAAGCACACTGTGGCATAGCACTGCACAAAGCTTTCCCACTGGGGGGATAAACCACAGGGCTTCCTCATCTCCTGGAGAAGAGGCCCAACCATGGAACCCATATGGCCAAGCTTGTCCTAGGTTTTTTTCTCCAGGCAGCTCTGGACAGCCACTCACAGCATCTGAGCATCTGAAAGGAAAGACACAAGTTTTTATCCGCTATTGGAAAGGCATTTGACTTAGATATACCATGGCATCTAAAACAAATGATAGTTTCTGTTTGCACTGGGGAGGGGGTTAATCCCAGAGGTGTGAACTATAACTCTGGTCATCTATAGATTAGGAAGCTGAGACTCTGAGAAGCAAAGTGGTCAGACCACAAGTCATCTAGATCTAGAATGGGACTCTCATGGCTTCCTATAGGGCATTCTTCCCACTTTCTCTCTGACACTCAAAGCCCACACCCAGCTAGGAGACATCCATGAGGCTAAGCAAACCAACAGACAGAAAAACAGGCAACCCATGGGCTCAGCATGATGCTAGGCAACTTACAGTTCCCATCACCCACACTGTGGCTCACAATTATCTGTAACTCCACTGCCAGGGGATTTGGTCATCTCTTCTGGCCTCCTCAGATACCAATGGTGTATCAATACACACATAGGAAAATACTTATAAACATAAAATAAAAAAAATCTAAAAAGAAAAAAAACAGTAGTGCACAGTGGAACTCCAGTCCTTGGGATATGCCATGGAGTTGGGGAGCTAAAAAGAAGCCAGAAAATAGAGTCAATTGAGTTTTCTTTGCCCCATTAGACTCCTGCTTTGCTCTTCGCAGTGAAGGAGCCGGGGATTATAGTGTACTGAACAGTAAGGACATGGGAGCTTGCAGAGAAACACAGAGGGGAAAGGCAGGTGTTCTGGCGTGGGGTTGGATGATGTTGACAGTTGTCAGGGTGACCCATGGAAGGCAGAGAGGCAGCAAAGAGCAGGCTCAGCGGGTAGAGAACGGGCAGGGTGGTCACAAGAGGACAAATGCTAAAGAATGTAGACTCCAGGTAAAAGACCATCCCCCCACAGCTCAGGGACCATCATGGAAGGAGGGGGAGAAAAAATGTAAGAGCCAGAGGGAGAGGGGGGAGTATTTACCCCGATTCCAGACTTGCCATGGTTGATAAGCCCTAGAATCGCTGCAGCTGTGTTTATCTGCTCATGACTTGTACAAGACATCACTATTCTATGGTGGGAGGGAAAGGGTTCATGAGGCATGGCATCTGCTTGGACTATACAGTTGGGTAGCAGTAGCTGGGAAATGAAGGAAGAGACATTGTCTTCCGTTGTGTAGCAGTCACCTGTGCTCCGGTAAATAACCACTTCCTGTAAATAACCCTCAGTAAACTGGGTCCCACATGCATAAAGAAAGTCATGAAAGAAGAAATCAGTGAATACTGCCAAATACTTTATAAATGAGTGAAATGTAATTAATTAATTAATTATACACATTAATATAATTAATAGACACTAATAATTTTTTTACAAATGAGATCAAGTGATAGGGAGCCATGGAAGGCTTTGGAGTAGGGGTGAGATGTGTCACTGAGGTTATTCTTGCTACCATCCTTGGTGTCTTGGTACAGTCGTTGACATCCCCATCTCAAAGGCGTGCATGCCAAAAGTACCAATAGAAATATGCAATGCTATACATGATGCATAAACTAAACATGGTGGGAAGTATGTGCATATAATACAGGTATACACACATACACACGGAGACATTATAATGCCAGCTACAATGCAGCGAGGGCACGTATGTTCTGAGCGCTCGCAGCACGCACGGCTGAGTGTTCCTGGTTAATTAGCCCTTGTCCTATAACAATGTTCCCCTCTCATGGCTCAAGGACTGAGTTAACAAAGCACACTAAGCCCTGGTTAATGTGTTACCCGTGATCATAGCTCAGTGGCTGAATGGGTGGCAACTATGTTTCCTTGTTCCTTTTTCTACATATCTGTCCTTTGCAAACTGTTAGGAAAGAGCACATATACACACTTTAAAATTTCCTCTAATCAATCTCTGAGCTGCGGGACCAGAGAAGTGACTCCCCCAGCTGCCACCTACATCTGTCAGCTGCACGAAAATCAAGCCTGCAGAACTGGGAGATGCCATGCTGGAGTTTGGAATTACAAATATTGTCATGGCACCCGGGCCCCATTTTGCCATTTCCTTCTGCTTTTAAATCACTTTTAATTACATAAATAAAGGTAGGACACTTAATTGCCTCTTAAAAACAAATGAACAGTATAACTAGGGTAAAAATCAGACCACTGCTCCTCACACACGTGGTCACTGTGAGATAATGACAGGGAGTGGTCCGACCGCAGCTGCTGCTGCTGCTGTTTAGCTTGTTATTTTCCATGTATGTGTACGCCTGAGTGTATGTACATTCACTACATTCTTATAGATGCTCTCAGAGGCCAGAAGAGGGCGTTGGATCCCCTGTAACTGGAGTCAGAAGTGGTTATAAGCGCCCAATATGGTTGCTGAGAACCAAACCCTGGTTTGGTTCACTTGAAGATCAGCAAGTGCACTTAATGGATTAGCCACGGGTCCAGCTAGAGACCTCAGTTTCTTAAGCTTGGTGTAGACTTTAGATGGGGCCTGTACAGGAATATAGGGTAGAGAAAACTTCTAACTAAATTTAGAAAAATTAAAAGAAAGATCAGAAGACTTCAGAATGACCTAACACTAAGTCAGAGGCAATTACGAAACGTATCCAGGTGATTCTGGATGATCTCCAATGTTCTATCGCAATATGCTGCAGCTTCAATTGGGACGCCCCACACGTGTATTCTGCGCTGCTCATGTTGTCACACCTCACCCTGTCAAGGACCACTGCCTGAGACACTGGGCTCCGCTGCCTGAGACACTGGACTCCGATGCCTGAAACACTGGGCTCTGCTGCCTGAGACACTGGACTCAGCTTCCAGACACTGTATGGTATGAAGTGCAGTGTTTTCCCAGTGCATAAGGTCCCTGTCCTTAGAGAAACGGACTGCTTTAATTACATACAACGAAGACTACCAACTTCCTCCCAGAATCCCTCAGTATGTATCAAATTAGCGGACCTCTAAATCACATTATGTTCCAATGTTTGACTTTAAAAATTACTGTACCAGTGGCTGAGAGTTAGGGTGTGGCCATTAGTCAAGGAGACCCTATATAAGCTGCCCAGGAACACAATAAAGGGGGCATTCTTGGCGTTACTTGTCTGTCTGTGTGCATGTGTGTTTCAATCTTTAGGCCCTTGCCCTACTTGCGAACCGTACCTTAGCCTGTAGAGCAGGCATTGTGCTAGAGAGAAGGAGGAAATGAATGCTCTAAAATTCACTGAGAGGCAAAGACTGAAACAAAGAGGAAGATAGACGCACTGCCGATAGAGGACCCCGTCCTGAGACTTTGCCTTTGTAAGAGGTCGGAAAGCTGACTCAAGCTAGCCTCCGGGGCTCCAGAGGCAGCCCAAGGAAACCCATTCCGGGCAACACCCTTGTTCCAGTCACTTTTCTGTTGCTGTGATTAAACACTGTGACCAAAGCAACTGATCAAAGGAAGAGTTTATTTGGCCTTATGCTTCTAGAGGGATAAGTGTTCATTGTGGCAACAAGCAGCAGGCAGGAGCAGGAAGTTGAAAGACAACTTCCTCAACCACAAGCATGCGTGCGGGATGCCCTGGAAGTGGTGTAGTCCCAAAGCCCACCTCCAGTAACGCAATTTCTCCCATGCAGCACCACCAGCTGGTGACCAGCTATTCAAGCATCCTATCCTATGGGGGACACTCATTTAAACCACAGCAGCCTATAGATTCCAGGTTTCTGTTACCTAGGGGAATTCCTTCCTTCAGTAGCTTCCGGCCTCCAGATACTGAGACCAGCCACCACTTCAGCCGTTTGGGAAGTGTGTAAGGGTTGTGGCACTTCTCAGAACTGCAGGCTTGCTCTGCAAGAAGCAGCATTTGATTGGCGCCAGGAGGCCTTGGAGAACTTTGAGCTATACACTTCTCTGGGCTGTATCAGCCTCTCAGGTAGCATCCTTCTGCTGCCAAGAGTTCAAACCAGTTTTAACCAAATCCCACATGGGGGTCTGTTTGAAGTTTGTTTGCTTGTTTACCTCCTTTTAGGTTGCTGATCCCAGTTTGACAATAGAGCACCTCCCTTTTGAACTTTTCCCTGTTTGTTCACTTCATTCTTGGAGGAGGATGAGGCAAGAACCTAGCTAGGCACAGGAGAAAGTCTCCAATCACAGCCTCTCTCTGACTTCTACATTTGTGTATAGCATAGAGGCACCTCATCACCACCACCACCACCACACACATACACACACACACTAAATAAGTAGCATAATAAATAAAATATGTCAATTAAGTCTAAAAATGTTTAGTATTTAGCTATTATTTTATTCCTTTTGTAAAACTAAACAAACACATCTATCTCATTAGTATGCAAATTTGCTTTCCTCTTTAATAAAGGGTAAAATTGTATGCATACTAAAGAATTGTTCTAAAAATTTCTATATGATTTATTACCCAATGTTTGATTTGAATACCTGTTTTACAAATATAACTGAGGTTGTGTAAAATGTTCTTGGGTGAAAAGGGTTTGAGAGTAGAAAACATTTAAGAAACCCTGTTCTAGACCTTTCTCTGTGGATTTGCATATGTAAATGTGGATTCAGAACATATGGTGTGGTTGCACACGTACCCAGTGTACATGTGTTCTCTTTTACAGAATTATGGTAGCTGCTTCTTCACTTCTGCAACTAAATACAGCCTAAAGCAATGGAGGAAGTGAAGAGTTTGTTTCAGTTCACAGGTCTTGAGGAGGCCAGTCATGTTGCAGCAGGCATAGTGACAGAGCATGAGGTTGCAGGTCACCTTCTGTCCACAGTTGGGAAGCAGAGCGAGGTGAGTCTGGTGCTCATCTTCCTTTCTCTTTTTCCTTCAGTCCTGGACCCCAGCCCTTCAGATGCTGCTGCACATGGTTAAGATGAGTCTTCCAACCTCAGTCAGCCTAATGCAGACAATCTGTCACGGGCACACCCAGACCCTTGGCTTCTAGGTGATTCTAAAGCTTGTCAAGCTGAGAATCAGGCTTACTATAGCGATAGTGATCTGCAACCCGTTGCTTCCTTTGGTACGGCTGCCTCTCTTGCCCTGCAGCATAGATATGAACCATGGACATCACACAGGTGGCATTGTATAGTCCAGCAGGAGGGAAAAGGCTAGCACCTAGGATCACTGTCAGCTTTGTGTCTGCCGCTGGTGAGTTGTCACCCTCGTTGACGGGGTGACAGTGAGCTGAGACAGGAGTTACAAACCCCTTGTGAAGAACACAGTACCATCAGTTCTTCCCACAAGCTAGAAGACCTGGCTTGGAACAATAGACATGGAGTTGAGAGCCATTCCTTCAACCCAGGGTAACAGAGGGTGAAAGCAGAGGTGGGAGGGGCCGTCTTCAGATTGACTTTCCTGAAAGGATGTGATGTAGCCGTGGCAAAGACATCAACATGGTGGGGGCAAGAATAGTAATAGGATGAGGAGGTGGGGCACTGCCCATAGCTGTAGTAGCACATGTGTGCGGATAGTCATCACTCCATCATGACCCCTCCCTGAACCAGGGAACAGGGTGAGGGGTTCCCAGAAATAAACATTGCACTTCTCTTGTGCTGAGTGAGGTGGGGCTCTGCTGGATTCTGTTACAGATTAAAAATATGGTTGACTTGCATTTGCAAGGACAAGCTCATGTGCACACTTCATTTTGTATTTTCTGGAAGAGTCTGGAACAGCAAAGGGATGACTGTGAACTGGTTGCTCACTTACTCTTGGGGGTCATACACAGGAGAGTCCATACCCTTCTCAAGGATGTCCTTAAATGGGGACTTCTCAGGGGACCTGGATCAATGCAGGGGGTCCCCAGGGTATTCTAGAGCAGCTTCTGTCTGAGAAAGACAAGAGGCAGCAAAGAGGATCACATTTAAAGAGTTCTACTGAGGTGCCGGCCCTTCCTTAAACAACCCCACCTTGGAGCCATTTGCACCTTTGACTGTGCCTCCCTGGCCTCACCAGGTCATCGTGACAGACAAGCAGGAAGTGTGGATGCACAGATGTGTCCCACCCAAGGTTCAGGCTGCCTCTGGCTGCTCACAGCTAAGTGACTCTCCAGCGGCCTGTTTCTTCCTATACAAACAGGAAGTAATAACATTCTTCTGACGCTCTGCCCAGATGTGCAAATGAGACTTATGTCAGTCCGCAAAGGACACAGGCATCCCTCATTAGGTTCTCTGTCCCCTGTGACATCTCAGCCCCATGTCTGGAGCCTTGCGTGGGACACTGGTCTGCTTGAGCCTGGGGACCCAACCACCTGTTGCTGTCTCAGGCCTCTCCCACTCACCCCGGCACCCTGATGGGACAGAAGCTTCTGGAAAGGAGTGAATCCCTGTCTCTGAGCAGCCATTTTCCCTGCTAATCCATCCCTCCCCCGGGGTTGGAGGATGGTCATAGTTATTTATCGTGAGATGGAGCTGAGAGCTGGTGTCTGGCGGGATCACTTAGGGTGATTTTGTTTGTTTGTGCGGCTCATAGTGTTACTGAGCAATGGGTCCTTGAGGACCAGCCGAGTGTTCACAGGGGCCCATTGTCACTTGAGGTGATATGCATCATTCAAATGCCTCTCGTGGGCCTTGCTGCACCAAATTTCTGGAATGGCAACTTACACCCAGTCACCTCACCCGAATGTTTGCACAGCTGGGGAGGCTGAGAATGCCGGCAAAGGAGACCAGAAGCCACAGTCACCGTGAAGAGCCCTGGGAAGATAGTTGGGAAAGTGTTTCCAGGGAGCTGACTCCTTTTCTTCAGGCCCCATGCACTTGTCAGAGATACCTGCCTTTTCTCATTCTGGCTTCCCAGTTCTCTCTCCTCTCTCTCTCTCTCTCTCTCTCTCTCTCTCTCTCTCTCTCTCTCTCTCTCTCACCTTTCTACACTATCTTTCTCCCCAGGGCCCATAGGCCTATATCTGATTCAACTCTACTGCAAGGTACCAAACACATGTCCTGAAGCAAGATCTATGGTGGCAGAAGACAGCAAGACAGAAAATTAAAAAAGAAATAATAGTGTGTGTGTGTGTGTGTGTGTGTGTCTATTAGTGAAAGTGGAGTTCACCAATTCAATTCAGCAAAGTTAGCGACCCACTGACCTAACAGTCTTATGGGCCTCACCCTTCAAGCCCCAAAGCCTCATATAGATGCTAGGAAAAATCTTCCATTTTGTTCTAAATCCAAAACATAAAAACAAAACAATAAACAAACCATCTCCTGGAGACAAAGCTTTCAGGTGGGTGGGAATGGCTCCGTCTGTAAAGTGCTTGTTTTGCAATCTCAAAATGACTTGAATTTGATCCAGAACCTGACATGGTGGTTTGCTCTTGTAATCCCCATAGTGGCAAGAGGTGGGAATAGGTAGATCCCTGGATGTTCACCGGCCAGCTAACCTAGCCTGCTTGGTAGTGTTCCAGGCCAAAGAGAGATCATGTCTCAAAAAGTATAGTGTGCCAAGAAAATGACAAGGGGAGTTGTCCTCTGACCTCTACAGGTACACACATGTGGATGAATACACACGCACACACACACACACACACACACACACACACACACACACACACACACACGCACTCACATTCCAAACCCAAACAACATTCCAAGGCTTAAATATCTTCCTTGGTGAGGCTGGAAACAGAGCAGAAAAAGCCTCTGGCATCCCATGTCACAGCTGTAGCCACTGACCCTGAAAGGGACAGCAGGGATGCTTTCTAGTCACATCAAAGTCCATCAGAGACCAGTTCAGATGCTGAATAAGGTTTGGATAGTGGTGCATGGAGAGACAGCTCGAGACTCACGTTATTTACTCAGGGATCCCGGCTCAACACATCACAGACAAAGCCTTCACAAGGGCAGCCGCCCTCCGTGTAATGAGCAAACGTGCCTGGGTTTAGCACTCGAGAACATTGCTGTTGTGCTGACAGAGACAAGGAGAGACGGAGGCCTGAGCTTGTCCCACTGTGCAGATTGAACCTGGACTGCCTTTGGGTGCCCCTTGTTCCCAGGCAGTAGAGGGTGTGAGATAGAAGGAAGAGAGCCATCCTGCAGCCCTAGAATTCACCATACCAACGTCAGCAGACTGGCGAGGTTGGGGTGTTTCCAGGTCCTCTTCCCCACACCACGGGAAGAGGTGGTGGAAACCAGGAAGTTAGAATGTGTTTAACATAAACCTTACTTGTGGTTCTGTTTGGTTTTGTTGGACTGAGCTGTTGGAGAAAGCAGAGAATGTGTGACCATGTTTAGAACTTGGTCTCAACGCAAACCCTTGTCAACAGCCTAATGCTGCAAGGGCCAAGGGGGCTGAGGTGGGGTGTGGCCAAGGCAGGCTAGGGGCAGGATCGATGTGGCCAAGAGGGCCTAGGGAAGGGAGAGTAGAGACTGTGCAGTGGGGGGAGTGAGACTTGGCTTCCCTCTAGCTTTCACAGACCTAGTTTCCAGATATCACTGTCTGATAGAGAGAGGCCCCATGGACAGAAGCTGAGGTTAGGATGTTGTAATTCAATGCAGTGATTCTCAACCTGTGGGTCACAACCTCTTTGGGTTGAATGATCCTTTCATGAGATCACATGATAAATATTCTGCATATCATATATTTATATTACAGTTCATAGCAATAGCAAAATTACAGTTATGAAGTAGCAACAAAATAATTTTGTGGTTGGGGGTCACTACAACATGAGAAACTAAAAGGGTCTCAGCATTAGGAACACTAAGGAACCATTGCCCTAACGCATGACAAACAGGACAGATATCAGGACACGGGTCTCTCTGCCTTAACTGGCTCATCCTGGGCTCTCAGGCAGGTCTATGGCTGTCTAGCGCTGTTGTTTTTTGATTTAGGTTATCAAAAGACATCAAGAGAAGCATGGTGACAAAGAAGCCTAAGGCCTGTTTCCTTCTGGGGGCTAAAACAAAGAGATGGGAGGAGGCAGACACCAATCACATTCCCAGTGACCTCACTTTCTCCTGTTGTGTCCCCAGTACCTCCCAATAATATCACAGACCGGGAACCCAGCTGTCAGCTCACAGGCTACTGAGGAACATTTAGCATCCAAGGCATGACAGTCCCTTGCTCCAGGTTAGGGATGAACATGTGACGTGCCAAAGCATCCTTGTGGCCCTGGTGACATCTGTACCCAGAGCAGCTTTTCCTTCCCTAAGGATTTAGCACCTGCTTGGTACTAACTGTCACACCTCCTCTCCCAGGAAATCTTCTAACCTGCACATCACTGTCCCACCAACTCCTTTTCCCCACACCATAAAATCTGCCACTCAATTTTTCTCCCATCATCCTCCAAACACATGTCCTTCCATGACCGCATCCCCACTCTATCCACGATCTGCTGTGAAAGGGGGTATTTGGAAGTCACCAACACGTGGAAAGAAGAGTCTAGTTTTCCTTCCATTAACAAAAGGCTCTAGGATTGACTGCCTGTGATCTAGTGTTTCCATGGAAGAACCGGGAGAGGGGGATATAGATGGGAAAACTGAGACTCAAAGGGACGATGGCCTCTCCCCAGTGTCTCCTGTGGTTGTACATCAAGTCAGTGATTGGGTTGGGCCAAGAGCCTAGCACTGCAGCTCCAGCCTCAGTCAGTTCTGAGTCTTTTCGGGAACCTTTTTGACAGATGGCTTCCCTCTGCATGAATGCTTCTAGTTCCTGGAAGCCCATCCCTGTGGAAGACAGCTTCTGTGCTTCTGGGCAGAGCCCCAGCTCCTTCCACCCAGCAAAATGTGGCTTCATGGCAACCACCTTCCACCGACACACCTTACCTTTCATTTGTTGGATCATTCATTTAACTTATTCATTCATTCATACATTCATTTGTTAAATAGAGTACTGATCCCTGCCTGTGGCTAGGGAATTACAGAAGCCTGTCTTGCCTCTCAGAGCTGAGACAGCAACAGCACCATCAAGTACAACCCACTTAGTGTGGAACTGAGTTCTTCTCCAGACTGGCAGTGATTGCATCTGTGTTCCCTCCTGTATCTTCAGGACCAACCACAGCAAAGGTGCCCACATAATGAAAAAGATATTTCATTGTGAGAAAAATGAACGCGCTGACGTGGACCGGGAAGATGTTCAGGATGGTGGCAACAGACAACACAGTTAGTGCTGATTTGGGGTGGGGGGACTTTTCTGAGCAGATGGGAATTAGGAGATAAGGGATAAAGTTTCCAGAGACAAAGGGTGAGGAGGGCTGATAGGAGCAGAGGCAGAGCCAGTGGAGGTGCTCCCCCAAAGCCCACCAACATGGTGCAGTCACAGGGTGAGAACAGGGAACAAGAAGAAACAAGGTAACTAGAGACCACTGAGTCACAAAAGGCTTTAAACCCTTAGCAAAGGCTTCTTGATATTGCTCTGAGGCAAAGGGAGGCAGCAGTGGGTCTCTATGAAAGTGATAGGTTCCAAGTGATGCCCTGTAATGACGGTGCTCTGTGCCTGTGCTCGTGAGCACATGCCTCTGTGGTGTGTATGCCCGTGCTTGTATATATCTGTTTCTTTGTGTGTTTCTGTGTGTATGTGTCTGTGCGTATTTGTCTGTATTCGTGTGTATATGCATGTCTGCTTGTGTGTGTGTCTCCATGTGTGTCTATTTACGTCAGTATGTGTCTCTATGAATGTGTCTGTGTGCCCCTGTGTGTATGTCCATGTGTGTGCATGGTTATATCTATGTGAAATGTGTCTGCCAGCTCCTGTGGAACCCCAGTAGGAAGCTTCACAATCATTCAGGTGAGACAGGATTACGGGGCAGCAAAATGACCAGCCGTTTCCCAGCTGAACAGCAACTGGGCATTCCCGACTCCAGGGTTTTGGTATCCTCAACCACTGCTGGATCCCCATTGCGAGAGTGACTTAAGCTACTTATGGGTGACGCTGCTCGCTGAGCCCTCAACCCTCCTCACCCACCCCAGCTGCCACTCCCTTAGTGTGCAGAGCTGGGTCTCTGCATGAGGCCACCAACGTCTTCTCCCTTATCCCTTTCCATCTTGGGTTATCACCAGCCTCCACACAGACCCAAAGTCACGCCATCAGGCCCCAGCTCATCATCCCTCGTCATTCTCCTGAAAGTCTGGGACTGGCAGCGTCCTCACCAAATTGGCTTCCCTAGTTCCCTGGCCCAAATTGATTAATCATCAGGCACTTTCAGCTATCAGCCCTGCTGCAATTGGCATATTTATTTCTAATCAGCTCTTAAAAATGGCATCATTCAGAGGCGCTTAACCACATTACTTAATTCTCAGCCTGTATTGCTATTGATTTCAAATATTCTCCTTCAGATATGGCTCATCATTTAATGCAGAAGTCTGTTTATATAATAATCTTATCTGGTTACTAAAATCTGTGAAATCTCTTCAATTGCCTCTAATGCAAGATTGGAGGCTGGTTGCTAAATGAGTCAATTTTACTTTAATTTGGTTTATTTACAGTACATGTTTTAATGCTGCACATTCCCGTCTTCTGCAGCAAAGCTGAAAAGAAAGGCAAATACAGGCGCAGAGAGAGGCATGTGCTTTTCCCAGTCTGTCAGAGTGGAGGCATGTTGGCAGGGCTCTGTGAATGGCATTACACTTCTGGCCTCTGATGACCATTGGGGCCCACAGTATTGGTGCAGTTCTGTCAAGAGTACCTGGACGGACTCAGGTGGTCCTGGTTCTTCCCATTCTGTACAAGTGAGCAGGTTGCTCACAACAGAGTCTTTCTTATCTCAGAAACAGGAACAAAGCCAACTTTTTTCAGGGATCTTGAGAAGACACCACCACAAGACTCCGAGGCTGAGGCACATGCAGCAAAGGTTCTAGGTACTCATTCCCTGCCGTTTCAGCTCTGACGGCAAGGCCTCAGCAAGTGCCTTCCACTACTGCACCCACATCTCAGCACTGAGGGTGAGTAGAGACTCATGGGAGTGACCTTTCTAACTATGAAGGCCAAAAACCAAGGTCAACAGTTCTAAGTGGGTCGCGTTTGCTAAACTGTAAACTCTAGATTCAGAGTGAGGCAGTCCGTTCTCTTGGAAAATCAAAGGCAGGTCCTTAGCCAGGAAGTCATCCTGAGGCTGGTGGACCCTCCCCACTCTGTCTTGAAGTAGCCTTACAGCATCTCTGTTCTCCGCAGAGGGTTTCTGTGTCAGTCTCCCGTCACTGGGCTCCATCCTTCCTGCAGGCGTCTTCCTGGCCCCACCTCCTTCTACTGATGCCTTTCACTTTATAGCCACAGTGGAGGACAGGCCCTCATTATTGGTGGTCTGTAGAACATGTCCTTTGGACCAGAGGTCCATCCCTGGTCCTGTCACCTCTATCAGCGGTGGGGAAACCAGTTATACTTGTAATGCAGAGATGGAAGCAGCAGTGTCTGCAGAGGACTCTGGGAGTGAAGGTCCTGGTCCTGAGTCGCTTTTGCTTTTCCAGAGACACAATGGGCAGATGAATCTGGATGTTACCTCAGGGTAAGTGGATCCAATCAGGATGGGGGAAATGACTGTGGGTTGCTAAGTGAACTGGACACTTGTCTATCCTTCCCACCTCTACAGCGGCAAGGATAGGAAACCGAGGTCTATCTATCGCCTTCCCTCCTTCCCTCCTGGGAAGTTCTCAGGAGCCTGCTGCTTATAAGCAGACAAGGCCCATCCCACAGCTCTCTCTTGGTCAGGTGTGAAAGCTGCCATTTCATGCTTCTCTTCTCCAATTAACAACAGCTGGTCCCCTATAAAACCAACTGGTAAGATGGTTTGTTATCAGAAGACAATGCAACATCATTAGGCCTTAATGGCTGCAGCCTCGTTTACTGTGCTGAGTTCGCAGGGTTAATGTGGCGAGATGTTGGGTCCCACCCTGCTGGGCTGCCGGGCTGCTGGGCTCTTTGGCTATTTTTAGTCATCTTTTTCAAGCCTCATTTTCTGAATCATGGAGCCCGGAGGTACTGGAGAGGTGGATAAGGGTCTTGATTTCCTGAAAGGGAAATTATTCGGGAGGTGGTTGAAGCCATACTTAGAAGAACCAACTTACCAGTTGAAATCATTTTGAATTAAAAAATTAAAAAGAAGGAAAAAAGAAAAACCAAACCTGTCTTTTGGGCCTGCATGAATCAGCCTGTTTCTCTCAGTAGCCAAACAAGCGAGTGTTCCCCCACCTCCCCTCCCATACCTACTAATCACTTCCATTGGCTCACGGAAGACTCTAGTCCTGCTCCTGGGTGGAGAACAGAGGTAAGCCACAGGCTCTGCTTGTTGAAGGTCACTTTCCATGGCAACCAAAGAACCGAGCACGTGCCTAGGGAGAGATAATCTCCGACTGGCTGTGACCCGGAAGTCACACTCACTGATGGTTCTGAAACCACACTACTTGCAGTTAAAAATGGCCTCCTATGTGACATGTCACCCTGGGACTTAAACCTGAAGCCGGAGTCTGTGTATTGATCTTACTGATGGTGATTTACAAGGCTGCAGGAGAGTTCTGCTCTTAGGTAAACAGATTAGAAATCATTTTTTTTTTTCACTCAGTGAACAGGACCACTAGCTCCTATAGATGCTAGGCGCCATTGGCAAACATGTCTGCCTAGGCAATCCATGCAGAAATACCAGAGAATCTTGTAGATTTTGTTAAAAAGAAATTCTATGTGCATCCCACTCCGTGCCTCTCTCCTTCCTTCC
>NC_022013.1:63894665-63895754 GCF_000317375.1 Microtus ochrogaster | reverse complement strand
CCTCCTTCATTCCTTTTCTTGTCCTTAGCCATTCCTCCTTCCTTCTTTTTTTCCTCCCTTTTTTCTCCTTTCCTCTCTTCCTCCTTCCCATCTTCCTCCCTCTCTTTTTTCCTCCCTCTCTCCTTTTCCCTTGCCCTTTTCCTTCTCTTCCCATTCTTCTCTCTTCTCTTTCTCTCCCCCTTTCTCCTTTCATTCCTTGCCTCCTACTCCCATAGAACTTACACAAGCATTTTGCTTGACATGGTCTGAAGATTTAAACTTTGTGCGAAAGGAGTCAGGAATTGACCCTCGCACAGAGCAGTCAGATGGCGTCTCCTATCTAGAGGAAGCCCCAGGACCAGGCACGCCAAGCTCAGGAATGGTGTCTTGGGAGGCCGTAGACAGCAGGTTTCCCATGTGAGGCTAGGACAGAGCTTGGAGGTGAGGCCAGCAGTGGCCAGAGAAGGCTTAGATAAAGTTTTTAGCTCCTTCTGTGTTTACTGTCCTGCTTCCCATGTGTTGATGTAGTGGCAATCAAATTTGAGTCTCAAAATCTTCCTTGAAGGCAGGTAATATTCTGGACTATTATTAGCCAGAATTCATTGGCTCCATCACCCTCAGCATCTCACCCATAAGCCCAAGCACAGGGGTCTAACTAGATACCAAGTAGTCCTCAGCAGGTATGGCACCAATGAAGAGTGGGGACTCTTCCAAATACATCCCCTGTCCAGTCTCTCTGTAGTAGGACTTCGGAAAAACCTCGTTAGACGCAGTTTCGACTGCATGCTGGCTTCCTGCAAACCAGCTGACCTGTATTTACAGTCTCCACATTTGTTTTGGAAGAAATCCAAATGTCCACTTAACTGGGCTGGAGGCCAGCATAATCTTCCTATATTGTTTGTAACCACGAGATTAATGGCGGGCCTTGCTCTGAGTCTCGTAGTGACATCATTCACCTTGAGGTGTCTCTTCAGTTCAGATTACAATAATGGATTGGTCTTCACTGGAACTGTCATCTCCGCTCGAGGAGCCTCAGCTTCTGCAGCGTAGCAGCCTAGGAGATGGGTTGCATCACTTTGGAGATGGACCATAGTAAGCCTGACATGAAGA
>NC_022013.1:63837053-63894538 GCF_000317375.1 Microtus ochrogaster | reverse complement strand
CACACACACACACACACACACACACACACACACACACACACACACACAAAGCCATCGCCTTACAGACTTTAAGTAACTGTGAGAGTTAAATAAGAATCACAGCATGTGCCTGGGTCCCAGCAATTAGCTCACACATTTATGTCACCAGTGGAAAGTTGATGACTCGGTTCGTTTGATGTTAAAATAATGCACAAGCTCTAACTTAGCAACAATGAAAAACAATCCTATTAACAACTGGACAAAGAAAGATCTGATAGACCTTTCTCCAAGGAAGATAGGCAAAGGGCCAGGAAGGACATGCCGAGATTCTCACTATTCACGGAAGAAGCACACGTTAAAGCCACAGTGAGGGCTTGGGGGATGGTCAGGAGGTGGCTCAGGGGTTAAAGTGCTTTCTGCAAAAGCATGAGGACCTGGGTTCAAATACCCAACACACACACGTAAAAAGCTGGCTGTGGTAGCACAGGCCTGTCATCTGTCATCCTGTCATATCTTAGAGGCTTGATGGCCAGCCAGTCTAGCAAATCGGGAAGTCCCAGGTTCAGTGCAAGACCCCACTTATGAACTACGGTGGAGCGTGACTAAGGAGGAGATCTGATATTGACATCTGGCCTCCAAATTCACACACACAAGATTGCACTTGCTTGAAGCACCTACTGTCAGGTTCTGTCCAAAAAACAGTATTAAAGAAGGGACTTGGTTCAGAAACAGGGACAAACACACAAGCACACATGCAGAGAGAGGCAGAGGCACCACCGTGGAAGAGCCTGGAGTGGTGGTGGGCAGGCATGTGGGAATCATCTCTGAGAGCCTTTGCCCTCGAGCTACTGAATGTCCTGGCAAAAGCTGAGAGGGCCCTGCCCTTGGCCTGCTGTCAACCTGTGTCCCTCACTTCTAGCCTGGGGCCAGGCAGTAATGAGCGATGTTCCAAAGGGGTGTCTCAGTCATGTGCCTCCTTCCAGCCACAGCAGCAACCAGCTGTGCAGCCCGGGGCAAGCAACTTCCTCTCAAGGCATCTTGGACTCTTCCACATTGAGTGCAGATGCTTCTGGTGGGATGGAGGACTACAGGGAGGAGCCAGGGAGGAGCAAGCTAGCCAAGGGCCCAGCTCCTTGCCTGGTGCCTGGGACTGTGTCCTTCTCCACCCGGAGATACCTGCATGTCTGCCTAGGTATTTCCTCCATCCCCTCCTGACTCTGCCTTTCTGTGACTCCCCCTCCTCACCCAAGCCCCAAAGTAGGGGTGGATGGTTTGATATTAACTGGCCTGGATGAAATGTTTTCTCCTGGCAATTGCCTTCGCTGCCTGCTGTAAAATTACATCTATATTTAAATATGCTGAGATAACTCTTAAGTTTTATTAGTACTTAAATATTTTGGCATGTTTATTTCTCCTGTAACAATTATGGAGGTTTCATTGTTTTAGTTGAAAAAAAAAGAGGCTAAATTCTAAATTTTCTCTTACAATAAACCCCTGACAGGCTGGGTATGGTGCTAGTTAGCTCCAGTGTACCCTGTTATCAGCTAGTCAGCTCAGCACAAGTAGAACCTGGTAGGGGGGAGCTGGTTTTCCAGTTGTAATCTAGTTGCTCTCTACAATCCTCCCTGCCTCTTCCTCCCTCCCTGCCTCTGCCCTCCTTACAATCACTTCACCCAGGAATTATGATAGCGCCCTCCCAACTGCCCTGTACTCTGCACTGTCCCCAGGGTTTGGTCCCACCATTGTCGACAGTCCCATGAACCTCCTTTTCCTTGACAGGTCTGAGCAGGCCACCAGATTCTTGTGAGGCTCCTGGGGGGTGCCGTAGAGGACCAGGACAGGCTGAGATTTTGTTTGTAAGTGTTAGCATTGTGGTCAATGTCAATTACAACCGAGAGAGTAGAGGCAGGGGCTACCTTTCTTCATTTTAAAGATGGAGACAGCAAGGTTCAGAGAGGTTGGCAGACCTGCCACAAGTCACATAGCTGGGAAGCAAAGAAATCGCCTCCAAGCAGCTACCAAGCAGAAGGTCCACACTCTACGCCACTGCCCCCATGCTGGCAATGGGAGTCAAGCTGCTTGATGCCACTTAGAGAAGTGCTCCTTTTTTCGTTTGGGGGAGACTGTTGCTGTGTATTTGTCCCATGGCTGGCCCTGGAGCTCAGAGCCCATGTGATCACCAGAACAGAAGTCTGGAGGAGTGGGGGAATCAGATCCACAGAGATAGGGAGATGAGGCCAGATCAGAGCTAATATTACTCTCACACAATCATGGCAGGCCTGTTTCTCACCCCAGATTCAGGTCTAGCCTGTATGTAGAAATAGTCTACAACTCACTTCTCCAGGAAGAAAGTCTGAGCTCCTCTTTTCCTCCATGTAACTTCAGGACCACTGTCCCTCCTCACCCCCTAAGATCTGGCATCAGGGGACCCCGGGTTCTGGGGTGAGAGACAGCGTGGATGTCTCTCACCTGCCCCGGACACAAGGAGTCAGATAGGTTTGCTGTTGTGGTGAACACCCCTGTTTGGAGATTAGCCAGCCTCTCGCAGCCCTAGGTGAACACTAACCACAGTTTTGTTCAGGCTGGGGAGCAGATCCACCTCTTGGGCTAGGACACCCAGCAGCATAACTTTGGGTAAACCCTGCTCCCTCTGAGCTTCTACCTATAAGATGGGTCTTGTCAGTAATGGCATCTGACCTATTAGGCAGGTTTGGGATCTCACAATGGCTCTAATAGGTCAGTCCTGACAGCAGCCATAGACTCCATGGTGGCTATCAGGACACCACCTGAATATACAGCCACTTCCAGGGTGACCATCAGGGGTCAGAGAGAGAGACGCTTACACGGCCTCACAGCGGAAGCCCAGTAACCAGCAGCCCTCCTTCTATTTGTACATTTCAAGAGCCCTGCTTTCCTCCGGGTTGTGACATTTTCAACATTTCAATCCTTCACAGCATATGGTGGAAATTTCATTACTGCAGCTCTAGGTGCAGGGAAAATGCCAACCACTGTGTGGGGAGACGTGCTTCAATCCGTCAGACACGGCTAAGCAGGTCTCCCCGCACTGCTCCAGGGGGAGGCCAAAGGGCTCAGCTGCTTCTATTCCAGGGGAGACCCCAGACCCACAGAGCAGTACCCGCACAACTCAGGGCAAATAACACCATGACAGGAGGCTGAGCAGGCAGTGGAGCAGAGCCCAGGCTGGGTCTCAGGCACTAAGCCCGTTTTTCCAAGCCCTGTAGCCGTACCCCCCTGCACACTGACTATGGATTGATCGAGGGTGCTGATGTTTATCTGCAGGAACAGCCTCCAGTCTACTCTTCTGAAGACCCCAGCTAGCCTAGGAGGAGGCAGGGAAGCTTGCTCACTTGCACCTGGGTGGTCTAAAAAGACTCCCTGAGAAGAGCTGCCTTGAGGGAAAGGGCTGGGGAGGATGTAGCGGTTGACTCTGGACCAGAGAGATGCTCAGTCTACAGCATCTTCAGCAGCCTTCCTCCCCCTAACCGACACCAACAGACACCCTACCTAGGATGTTGCCTGAGAGTTCCCAGCCCACAGACTTCCAGGTGCAGGGATTCCTCACCTGGGGAAGTAAGTTTACATCAAATCAGGGCATGGATGGACATACATCCTGCTCCTGGAGAATCTGGCCACCACACCCCCATCCTCAGAAGAGGCCCCCACTTCCCTCAAAGGGCCCCGATTCCTCTCTTCAGAGCCTACTGCATGCTGTTGTCTGCCAGTTTGCCTGCCCTAGACATTAAGGACTCTTTGAATAAACTCCTTCACCCTAACATTTTGTCCCTGTGTCCCCTGGAGCCCACATCAGAGACCTTTTAAGTTCTAGGGGTGAAAAGAGGCACACATGGTGAAATGAAGGTGCAGGCTTCCAGGAGTCTCCAAGGAAGGGAGCCCAGTCCTCAGCAGCTGTGGACACAGCTGTCACCTTGTACGATTGGGGCAGGTGGGTGGGGGCTTCTGAGTACAGCATGGTACACAGTAGGTCTGAGCAAGCTACAGCAGAAGCTTCCAACACTCAGGGCAGCAGAGATGAGGTTAGCGAGGAAGGAGAGGAAAACCGGGGAGCCGAGTGGGAGGAAGAATGGAGCATGCTCACCAGTGGGGACCAGCTAGCTCTGGCAAGCCTAGAACCTGGACCAAGGTCCTTCTTAGTTCCACTATTGGGCTTCTTCCCTTTTCCTCCGTGGGGCATTCAGGAGTGACATGGGAGAGATGAGGAGTGGGGTCCTGTGGCCTGGGCTGCTTTGACAGGCCAGCCTCGGCCTTGGTATAGTATAATGGGTATGACGTGGGTGAACCACCTCATGCTGTTAAAGCTGAGAAGCTGGCTCTAGAAGTGGAGTTGCCCCCTCCTGCATCATACCTCAAAACATATTTATGCCAAATGTCCTCCAAAGCTTCCTGTCCTGGGGCAAGCTGCCCCCACCACCTCTGTAACTAAGAAAGAAAAACAAGCAACCAGGGCTATTAAAACCATTGCGGCCTTGAGAACAGCTACCTGGAAAGTCATTTCCAATGGAGGCTGCTCTTTCTTACCCCATAACAATAAAATGCCTGCCATGGGAAAGAGGACCTGGATGCTCTGCCATGGGCAGGAGGTACTGCCTTACACCAAGCTCACTCCAGAACTCCAGTGAGCCAGTTTTAGCAGGATTTCCACAGCTGGTTTCTGCAACATAAAGTTTTTTTTTTTAAATGTTCATTGATGCTTTGCCTGCATGTATGTCTGTGTGAGGGTGTCAGATCCTCTGGAACTGGAGTTATAGACAGTTGTGAGCTGCCATGTGGGGGCTGGGAATTGAACCCAGATCCTTTGGAAGAACAGCCAGTGCTCCTAACTGCTGAGCCATCTCTCCAGCTCCAATGATGCTATCTTTATGTGCTGTCTTTTATTCTTTTTCCTGCCCCCACAATACTCTGCTTAGGGCTGTATATCAGAAACTCTAGCTGGCTGCCCCAACCTGACTTCCTCAGTTATTTTCTGCTGGGTGTTTGTGAGGCCCTGATTTGATGGTGTTTACTTCTGCTTGCTCTCTCAATCGGGCTGCCCAGTCATCTCTGGGTCTTTCAAATGTCAGATTTGATGATGTCTTTCTGTCTATCCCCTGCTACTCTCTATCTGCTGCTTGCTATTTGCTCTTCCATTTGGCTTGCTATATGCTGAATAAACTCACTCATTCAAAAACAACAGGACAACTATAGTTGATCATCCTCAGGACCACACAGATCTTGCCAGGAGGGTTGAGGCCAATTCCAGCTCTCTGGCTCCATCTCTTAAAAGTCAGGGGGTTCCTTTACACAGATGAAAAATGGGCTGAGAAAGAAATTAGAGAAACATCACCCTTCACAATAGCCACAAATAGCATAAAATATCTCAGAGTATCTCTAACCAAACAAATGGAAGACCTATATGACAAGAACTTTAAATCTTTGAAGAAATTGAAAAAAGACACCAGGAAATGGAAAGATCTCCCGTACTCCCGGGTAAGTAGAATTAACATAGTAAAAATGGCAACCTTACAAAAAGCAATCTACAGATTCAATGGCCATCAAAATTCCAGTAAAATTCTTCATAGACCTCGAAAGAATGGTACTCAACTTCATATGGAAAAGAAAAAACCCAGGATAGCCAAAACAATCCTGTACAATAAAGGAACTTCTGGAACATCACAATCCCTGACTTCAAACTCTACTGCAGAGCTACAGTACTGAAAATATCCCGTTCTTGGCATGGAACCGAATTGAAGATCCAGATATTAATTCACAAACTTACTAACACCTAATTTTTGACAAAGAAGCAACAAATATAAAATGGAAAAAATAAATCATATTTAACAAATGGTGCTGACATAACTGGATATCAATATGTAGAAGAATAGATCCATGTCTATCACCATTCACCAAATTCAAGTGCAGATGGATCAAAGACCTCAACATAAAGCCAACCACACTAAACCTCACAGAAGAGAAAGTGGGAAGTACACTTAAAGGCATATTGACACAAGAGACCACTTCCTAAATATAACCCCAGCAGTACAGACACTGAGAGAAACAATTAATAAATGGGACCTCCTGAAATTGAAAAGCTTCTGTAAAGTGAAGACACAATCAACAAGACAAAAATGACACCCTACATAATGAGAAAAGATCTTCACTAACCCCACATCAGACAGAGGTCTGATCTCCAAAATATACAAAGAACTCAAGAAATTGGACACCAAAAGAACACGTAATCCAATAAAAAAAAAAGTGGAGTACAGACTTAAACAGAGAACTCTCAACAGATGAATCTAAAATGGCGAAAAGACACTTAAGGAAATGTTCAACATCCTTAGTCATCAGAGAAATTCTGAGATTCCATCTTACATCCGAAAGAATGGCCAAGATAAAAAACACCAATGACAACTTATGCTGGAGAGGATGTGGGGTAAAGGGAACACTCCTACATTGCTGGTGGGAGTGCAAGCTGGTACAGCTCCTTTGGCTATCAGTATGGTGATTTCTCAGAAAATTAGGAAACAATCGTCCTCAAAATCCAGCAATACCACTTTTGGTTATATACCCAAAGGATGCTCAATCATACTACAAGGGCATATGCTCAACTATGTTCATAGCAGCATTGTTTGTCATAGCCAAATCTGGAAACATCCTAAATGCCCCTTACTGAAGAATAGATAAGGAAAATGTGATACATTTACACAAGCAGAAAAAAATAATGACATCTTGAAATTTGCAGGCAAATGGGTGGAACTAGAAAACATCATATTGAGTGAGGTAACCCAGACCCAGAAAGACAAATATCATATAAGTGGCTTTTAGACATAAAGCAAAGAAATCCAGCCTACAATTTACAATCCCAGAGAATCTAGACAACAAAGAGAACCCTAAGAGAGACATATGTGGATCTAATCTACATGGGAAGTAGAAAAAGACAAGCTCCCCTGAGTAAATTGGTAGCATGGGGAACATGGGAGAGGGTTGAAGGGGAGGGGAGAGGAAGGGAAGGGAGCAGAGAAAAATGTAGAGCTCAAAAAAACCAATAAAAAAAAGGTCAGAGGAGGTGAGAAGTTAAAATCCAGCCCTCTGTAAGACCCACTGTAAAAAAGGTTGGAAAGAAGCATTTGTGGGGCCTCTGTAGCCAATGGAAATCCAGTCTCCCCTGTTCCTCCACTCTAGACGGAGCTGGGAAGAGAGTCTGGACAGCTCTCATCTTCACCAGGGGCCTGCCAGGCTCCATTCTACCAAGGTGTCTGTTAGAACCAAGTCATACACAGAAACAATATAGACACTACAGGCTCAAGAACTTGGTTCCTGGGGAAGGCTGAACCCATACACTGTACTCCTCTGAATGAAATGAGGACATGGCAGCTCCTACGTGTGGTTGAGGAGAGGGTTTTATTGCAGACACGAAGGAGAGAACAGTCAGAGACATCTGGAAGAGCCCAGATTGAGCATGGCCAGCAGATTAGACTGAGTCCAGGTGGGCGGACCAAGAGTATCAAGTGAGTACATGTGAACCAAGAGACCCCCAAATGACTGGATTATATAGGAAAGAGAACTGGGGGGAGGAAAGGGAAGCCCAGGTCCTGGGAGGGAGAGGTTTAGGGCAGGAGGAGGTGGAGAGAGACATACTGGAAGGAGCCACAGGTACTGGGTGAGACTTGTCCCATGTTTCTTTGGGACCTCCAGATGCCACATTTGCTTCCGAGCACGAGAGTAAGGAGCATGGCCTCACACTTAGCCTGTACCTGGGGTATGTGGGGCTATGTGGCCCCATTTTACAGATAGCAATACTGAAGCTGTCCAGAGAAAGGAGGGCACAACTGCCAAGGGCAGAGCCCAGTTCTTGCTAAGCCGGGGCTCTCTCTCCTGGATAGCTCTACTCTGGATGGTTAGAGCAAGAGGCTCTACTCATAAGGTCCTTCACAGGCTGTGTCACCCTCAGGAACAACTAGTTTAGGTGTCAGCTCTTTTCTGGTTTCTGGGGAGTGGAGGTGGGGCAGCCCACACCTTTCACTGGGCTCCAGTACAGTTGATGTTTTCATCCCGAGAAGTATCTAAGAACCTACCCACTGAGGTGTTGTCACGTGTCACCTTCTCTCTTCCCCACCTGTGTGGAGCCAGAAGGGCTCCCTACCCAGATTCTGGCTTAGCAGTGGCTGAACCCGAGAAGGGGCAGTGAGCTGTGGGTCTTTAACCTGTGTACTAAATCATCAAGTTCAGACTTCCCTTGACCACCAAAGTTGTCCCAGAGCCTGGGAACCTGTGGTGTGATAGCAGGGGTGTGTGTGTGGGGGGGGGACTAAAATAAAATGACTGGCCCTCTGTAGCCTTAGCACACACCGATTCTAAAGGTGGGCTGTGATCAAGCTGATATCCGGTGTTGTAGAACAGTGAAGTTGAAGGTGTTGAGGAAGGAGCCTATCCGGTGTGGGGGCTGCAGGGCTGAGTGCCTCTCCTGAGAGTCAGTCCCGCTGACTGCCCATCTGACTGGTACACGCCGAACCATATGCAGGTGGCTTCCTACCCTGGATCTCCATACAGAATCACAAAAAAAGCCACTCATTCACTCAAATGCTTATTAACTCAACCAGTTTCTACTAAGCTGCTGTAATAAGTTGCATGCTAGTGGCTGGTTAAATACAATGACCCAGGCGGGCTCCGAGGTGATAAGACTCATGTTTTTACAGTAACAGCAGCCAGCCTGAGCTCCCTGTGCAGGAGAACTGTGTGTGGGTGCAATAGCAGCCTCAGCAAAGTCGGGGGATAAATGGCAGGACCTGCTAGGAATGCCCTGTTTCTTGTCCTTAATCAGTTATTTGTGAACCGCTTTAGCCAAGGTGCCTCCCCCCTCCTCCTTTGGATTCAATATGCAGCCTGCCTTACAGAGGATGCTATGAATGCAAATGAAATCCCAGATGGAACAGGCCAGAAACAGGATTGCTATGCCGTAATGTGACTGTCTTGGAACAAGTGCAAGGCATGATGGGAATTCAGAAGCATCCACTTCCTACTCCCACTGAATACCTTGGAGGACCTTCTCAGAGGGTGATGCTGACTTCCTTCTACCCAACTGAGTGCTTGGACTCTCTAAACTACAGGTAGCGGCGATTGCAGAGGCCCAAACAGACTTTCAGATCACCCTCTCATTGCCTTTCAAAATCTCTGGTCCTTTCTGATCTGGTCAGATGGCCTTTGGCCCCCTGGTCCTTTCTTGCTAAGTCCAGAGGTTGGCACTGCTCCGAATCGAAACTGAAGAGTTCCAGGCTCAGCCTACCACCTTCTTGTTGTTCTGTGGTGATAAGAACCTAGAGTTGAGGAAACCATCTACCTGCCCCAGGATGCCAGGCACAGGAAACCCTATAGAGCCCATCCAGCCCCTCTCAGGGTGTTCTTATCTTGCAGAAACAGTTTTTAGCTGACTTTGAGGAGGGAAAGCTAACTTCAGGGTGAAACTCAAGGTTGATGCTGAGCTGCTAAACAGTAATGTTTTCCCTGCCTCCCTCCCTCCCCATGGTATCTTGTTGTAGTGCAATTTGGAAGTAACATCATCTGAACCTGTTTATCAAATGAAAGTCAGACATAGAATAGCTTTACTGATAAAAAGCAATATGATTGTTGTAACAAAGTATTTGACTCTATTAAGTAAAATTTTATCATTCCAAACCAAATATCAATAAATATACCGACAAGGACTGATTTTCTGTTCATCATCCTCCCCGTTGTTTACACGGATCAGCAGAAGTGAAGCTACATGGGTTATATGCTTATAAACTGTGTCCCCTTGTCAAAGTACGGGTTCAGGGTAAATTTGCTGTGTGACTCGGAACACATCCCTACCTCTCAGGGTCAGTCTGCTCTATAAAGCAGGGCTAGCATCACTACAACGATGGGTATGGTAAACGAAACGAGAAAAGCAGAGGCGGGTTTTCCTGGGTATCTTTGATCTCCCCCGTCAGCCTGTTTTAATTTGCAGCCCCTTCGGAAGCACTCAGCATTAGAAGCCCTGATAAAAGTAGAACGCCGTGCTGAGATTGAGGGGTCATTCCGAGCCACCTTGAGCTCACAGGGACACCCAGTTCCAAAGACCTGAGAAATGGTCTCTCCTTCAGAGGGCCTGAAGGGAGCTAAGGAAGTTTCTAGACTTCAGTAGCAAGCTTTCTCCACCTCCTACATCCAAGGCCTGTACAATTTTTGAAGGGCCCAGAGTTTCTTCCTGGGTTGGGGATGAAAGGAACAATAAGGAGGTTTACCTTCAAAAGCCCACCCTGGCTCCTGTGGCCGCCTCCCTCTGCTGCGGAGCTCCTGTGAATTATGCATGAGGTTCTGGTGGGAGCTGTGTGCAGCCTTTTCAAATATTTCTCTAATTGATGAGTGCGGCTTTGATGAATGTCTCTGGAACCCAGAGCATCTGATCAGAGGAATCCTGTCTTGTTCCTCCTTGACAGATGTTTATTTGACTTGAAGGGGGTGTAAGGTCCAAGGAGCTGCCTTTCTTTATTGTAAACAGAAATCCTACGGTTTTGTTCTTACATCCTAACAAGGACCGTTCTCTGAGGCATGAGGTCTGATAGCTGCCATTAGTCAGATGAACGAGCCTGGGGCAGAAAGCTCAAGTGCGCAGCCCTCACCTAAGGCTGAGTCCTCAATTTATCCAAAGTGTTCTTCTGCCTGTTGAATACTTCCTGGATTTCATCTGTGAAGAGAGACAGAACCCTCTAGAATCAGGATGCACAGGCATCAGAATGAACATTGAGAGCAGGGCCTGAAGGGTGGTGCTTCTCCCTCTACTGAGCTGACCGTGTTGGGGTCCCACATGCCCAACGGATGCACTAGGATGCTGCAATAAGAGGCCTTGAATGGCCCTGATCCTCAGTATGATGCTTGAATAATTCCCTAGTTTCTCCACCTTAAAAAGAACAAAGCTCCACATCCCAGCCCAATAGCGGAAGTCTACTTCCTCTCAGTCCAACTCATCTCTCCTCTCCAGCCTCTCCCCTCCATTCAGGACCCCAGCATTCCAGACCCCTCAGCGCCTGATTCATTACTTTGGCAAGCAATGATCTTTCCATGAAGCCTTTTGGTACTCCACATTGCAACATAGCATTGTCATAATTGCCTGATCTATTGTTTAATGTGTTATGTTGAACTCATCTGAGTCTAATGTAAGAAATTGATTAGGCTCTTGTTCCCAGCTGTCACTTTAGGAAACAAGACTAACACAACACACACACACACACACACACACACACACACACACACAAATCACAAACTATTTATTACATTTCTATAGTTCATATGCTTTTACCAAAAATTGTTCCTGGAAGGGAATCTCCATTCTCCAGCTTCCTGCTTCTCAGCTGAGGCTCCTCTGCCAGTATAATGTACCTGTGTTGTCTGTACCCTACATGTCTAGTGGGTGTGGGAACAGGGAAAGAGACATGCAGGGACTTCACACTTGCATTGTTTAATATTTATTGTCCACTAGTCACAAACCTAGAGTCACCTAGAATTGTCTAGATCAGACTGGCCTGTGGGCATGTTTTTGATTTATAATTTATACAGAAGGGCCCAGCCCACTGTGGGCAGTATCATCCTTAGGAAGGTGGGTCTGTGATAAATAAGAAAGCTAGCTGACCCAGGCAATGGTAACACACACCTTTAACCCTAACACTTGGGAGACAGAGGCAGGAGGATCTCTGTGAATTTGAGGGTCTACAGAGTGAGTTCCAGGACAACCAGGGCTACACAGAGAAACCATGTTTCATGAGGGATGCTCCAGCCCATAACGAGGTGTGTAGAATATGGGCCTTATCTCTTCTCTCTGTTTCCTGTCTACCATGCCCTCCCACAATGACAGATTGAACTTCCTGGAGCCATTAGCAAAAGAATTATTTACTTGATCGATTGATCAATTAGTTTGTTCTTTGGAGTGGTTTCAGGTGTTTTGGTGACAATGACTACAAGTAACCAATAGGGATTCAATGGTTAGGTATACCAGGGGCTTTGAGAAACCTTGCTGTCTAAACTGAAGTTATGTCTCCCAAAATGGCTTTACCAGGGTCCAGTGTTTCCATCTTTTTGTGAGCTAAGCCTACCAGAGAACACTCATGGATACTCTTAAAGCAGAAAAGAAGTCAATATCACTGGCCAGACACTGTATGGAGAACTTGCTCACCACAGTTCTTTGTCTTTTAGGCATAAAAACCACATCCTTGTTGACTTACCTCAGCTAGCAAGAAGCAGAACTACAGAAGCCAAAAAGCAAGGTTAGTACATTTAGAGACTCTTCCTGGATCCTGGAACTTTGGACCAGGTCTTTGATGGATTAGGTCACCGTTCCCATTTTTGGCATGCGTCAGAACCTATGTGCTGGAGTTTAAGGGTCGGAATGGTGCCTCTGACATGGTGTCAGCTGTGCTAAGGTCTGGGCAGAGAAGCGTGGGAAGAGAAGCCACAGTTCGTAGTCCTCCAGACCCAAAGTCAAGAGCCTGTAGACATTAAAGGACACTAAAGAAGCTCTACAAATGGTTCTGTACAGACACATTTGATAACTTGAATGAAACAGAGCACTTATTTTAAAAATGTGTTGAAAACCCTCTCAGGAAAATAATAGACACTCTGAATAGTTTTACATTTATTAAAGAAATATCTTCTGATTTAAAAAGAAAATCTCCCAGAAGAGAAAACTCCAGGTCAAGATGGTCTTGTGGGCTGATTCTGCCAAATATTTAAGGAAAAAAATAACACAAATCCTGTATAACTGCTTCTAGAGATAGAAGGGGGAACAGTTCGCAGCACATCTCTCAAGACTACTACTACTCTGAAGTAAAACCATGTAACCATCACAGAAGAAGAAACGCTAAGCAAATATTCTTCACGAACCCATATAGAACACAAGGAAAGTTACTAAACTGAATAAAAAGAACAATGAATTGCCATGCATACCAAAGAAGGATGCACAGCTGGGGCAGTTGGAACAACTTAGGGATTAATGAATCTGGAGGGCTTGAACTACCTGATTTTAAAGCTTGCGCCTGCAGGATCCAAGAGTACAGGGTGTTGAAATGAGCGCCATGGAGAACAGTGGCACACAACAGACTCCCAGATGCAGACAGATGTGGAAAGGTCAGCATGATTTTAGACAAACTCACTGAAAACAGGGTTATCTTTTCACCAAACACCTCTTGAGATGATAGAAGATCTATAACCAAACCCAAACAAGCATGGAAAACAAAAACATCTCGCACCTTACACAAAGCTAGATCTAGATAGGAAACGGTAATACTGATGGGGTAAACATGAAGAATTCTTCATGAGGCTTTTTGAGGCAAACAGTTCTTAGACATGGCACCTGTGGCATGGTTCCCAAAAGGAACAGCTTCTGTGGATTAAACTCTATCAAAATCAAAACTGTTTCCCCATGAGAAACAGTGTCGAAAGAATAAAAAGACAATTTCAGCCTGAAAGAGTTTATTAACCGCACACCCAGAAAAGTGTTTGTGTCTGATAGAAACAAAATTGTTCGAATTCAATGGGAGAAATACAAAGGACCTGATAACCAAGTGGGCAAGACGTCTCAAAAGATACTTCCTTGAAGATCTTGAAGGCCATAAAGAGGTTCACAAAATCAAACTGGAATAAGGCCACCTTAAGGTACCTTGAGACTGTATTAGACTGGTATTTGAGTTTCAGGTCTATGCCTGTGATGAAACACCTGACAAGAGCAACCTAGGGGAGGAAGGATTTGTTTCAGCTCACAGGTTACAGTTCATCATAGTGCAGAAGTCAAGGGAGCCGGAACTTCAAACCGCTCCTCACATCACAGCCATGGTCAAGAGCAGAGAGAAAGGAATGAATGCACGCTCACTCTCAGCTTGCCTTCTCTTGTATCCAGTGTGGGACCCAAGCCCAGGAAATGGTGCTGCCCATCTGCAGGCTGGGCCTTGACACCTCAGTTAACATGTAACCCAGACAACACCTTCCCACATATCCCAACATGCCCTCAGGCCAACCTGATCCAGACAGTTCTTCATTGAGACTCCCTCTCTGGGTGATTCTAGGTTGGGTCTAGTTGACAACTAAAATTAACCATTGCAGATTTCAATAAATCAGTAAATATCTCTTAGAATTAAAACATCCAGTGATTCCACAGATCTCCACGTGTTGCAACTATACAGACTAGAAATATGCCGCATATTCCTTCAGGAGTGAGTGAGAAATTTCCATGTGGGTCCTGGTGGCAGTAACATGACTGTGGAGGACTCGGTCAGTAATTCTCACCTGTTGTCTTAGTTAGGGCTTCTCTTGCTGTGAAGAGACACCATGGCCATGGCAACTCTTAGAAAGGAAAACATTTAATTGGGTGGCTTACAGTTCAGAGGTTTGTTGTAATAGGAGCAGCGGGGCTGTGTCCTGCCACCCAAGTGCCCGCACGGCTAGCTTTATACCCAAAATAATTACACGGAAACTGTATTCTTTTAAGCACTGCTTGGCCATCATGGTAAGACATGGTGGTGTGCAGACAGCCTTCAGAGAGGTAGCTGACAGTTCTACATCTTGTAGGCAATAAGAAATGGTTTGTCTCACTGGGCATGGCTTGAGCATGTATGAGCCCTCAAAGCCCGCCTCCACAGTGACACACTTCCTCCAACAAGAAGGCCACACCTACTAATAGTGCCACTCCTTTTGGAGGCCATTTTTTTTTCCCAAACCAACACACCTGCCAAACATATCTATACCCAAGACTGTCCTCAGAGGTCACAGACAGGATTAAGTTAGATAATTAGCCAGCATAAACAACTCCTGTTATGGTTCCAGGGACTGCAGTGGGGGAGGTAAAATTGTAGGAGAAGGTAGCAGGCGAGACCTGGATGAGAAAGAGAGAAGGGGCACACACCAGGGTGCGGGTATTGCCTGCCTTTGGGGCCACTGTCTTGCCCTGCCATCGTTTCTTCCTGAATCACAAGAGCACACTCTGTCCTCAGGTTTCCAGTATCTCTTCCTTCAAGAGGGCGGTCCAAGCACAGCCTCAGACACTGGGTCCTACTTCATCCATGTCATTGCTTCTCCTTTATCCTGGGTAGCTCCTGTTCCCTCCTCTTTCAAAGTAGGCTGCCATCTTGGCTTGCCCTCCTGAGCATCTGTCTCCAGAGCCAAGTGGGCACATCCTCTATTTTCATGAATGACGGTGATCTTCCCAAATCAGTGTGGGTCTTTCTCCACTTTCCATGCTCACTGGACCAGGGATAAAGTTGTCAGAGCTACCTTAACACAAAATGCAAGTCAGTCCCTTCCTGATTCATACTGTTTGATGACTTTACTGTTCCTACGAGGAAGAATCCATCCCCAACTGTGCCTGTTTCCCCAGTCACCTCTCTAGGTTGTGACACCACATACTTCTCACCAATTGTGCCGTACTTCTGCCCGTCTCACAGCGTTGAGCCAAGGGTGTTCTCGGCCGAGGTTTCTTCTCTCCTAGTCAAATCTTTTCTCGGCCTCAGTTTCCCTTAGCCCCCTTTGTTTCCCATTAGCCTGTATTTTCCTTCCTTGCGTTTGCTTTCCTTGTATCTCCCTGTTCACCGGTGTGCTTATCTCCCTACTAGTGAGACCCTATGAGCTCTGCTGGCTGTTTACCCCCACCCTAGGTACTACCTGGCAGATGGCAGGAGCTCCTTGAAAGAAGCAAGTGAATGTATATGTATCATCGATGACAGCTGGCCCTGTCCTTACCCCTCGCTCCTGGGTGACTATCAAATGCCTTTCATCCCCTCCATCTCTAGCAGCTCCTAGGGTGTCACACTAACATGTGCAGATGCTCACGCACCTTTTGGGAATGGCCATGTCTCACAGTGTTTCCTTTTCTCTTTTTTTTTTCTTGGAGACAGGACTCCTTTAAGCATCCCAAAATGACTTGAAGTCTCTGTAGTTAAGGAAAATCTTGACCTTGACTTTCTAATCTTCTTGCCTCTACCTCCCTAGTTCTGGGATTCTAGACACGTACCACCACACCTTGTATGCATGGTACTGGGGGTTGAATCTAGGACCTCATGCATGCTAGACAGGCACTCTACAGAATGAACCACACCCCAACCTGCTTGCTGTGTTGTGGAATGATTTCTTCCATGTTCTATCAGATACCCAGAATAGAGCTAAAACAGTTCATGGACCGACTAGAGCCCTATGAGGGAATTCACTGGAGACAAGGCCACAGCTGTGTGGAGGGCACTTGAAGTTTCAGCCTGGAGTTTGTGAAGTCCTGGATTATGTTCCAAAGGAGAGGAATGTGACACCATAGCCCCAGCAAAGCTACCCTACTGCAGCCACACAGACCTCGAAGATCTGCTGAGCCCTGGCTGCTCTGTGTGGAGGAGGAAAGGCTCTGGGGCCTGGGCTAGGCTCGCCATGGGAGGCCAATGTTATTGAAATGGCAGAGCCCAAGCTCCCAGCTTTTAAATCAGATGCCTCTTTCAATTATCTACTCCCCTGGGATGTCTTAAATAGCTTCTCTCTTGATGGAGTTTCAGCAGAGGAGGAAGTGGGAAACAGGCCCTGCCTCAAGGGGAGCCAAGAGAAGAGCGGTCCAGTCCGGTGGCCACACATGCAACTGGTAGACAGGAGTTGTGGGCCAGGTGGAGGTGGAGCAGAAAGGCCAGGAAGAACATCCTGGTTATCTAGGCTCTGTGTCACCTTCCATCTGAGAACATATCCTTCCAGAACCTTGGAGGGCAGTGCACAAACTCTTGATGGCTGCTGTCTTCTGCGGTTGTGTCTGAGAGAAGTCTCAGCTTCCAGGCAGGCTCATAGAAACTCTGAGCAAAGTCAGTTTGGTCTGTGACAGTGACTGATCCTGCTCTTTGCCTCGACTTCAGTCCCTCAGTCTCCAGAGAGACTCTGCAATGACATCCAATATTTTTTCCACAGCTGACTTCCAGGGTTGAAGGAGTGGCTCTTGGGGTCCTCCCTGGCTCAGCTAGGAACAATAGGACAGGAAAACACATAATTTCTCTTCACTGATCACCTGAAGATCAAGGAAGTGGTCATGTGCAGTGGTCCTGCTGTACCCCTTTCAAGTTTTGTGACCCTGCTGGTTGTGCACAGTGTCCCTAAACTGCAGTTGAATCTGTGGAAGGCAGACAGTCCTGAGCTGGTGGTAACTCAGAGTAATGCTCACACACTTTCCAAACAACAGAGATACCCTTTCTGGACAAGAGGGTTAGCCATTACACACACATGGGGCTTCTCTAGGAGTTGTGACTACCTCCGTGTCACCCCGCCAACAGCAAAGTGACCATAACCACAGATTCTTGGCAAAGCAATACAGAGCGAAGCTCTATCCAGGTGCATACTCCAGGACTGGGCTTCATGCAAGGGGCCACACTGACTTCCAGCCCAGGGGCTGAACCCTCACCTAGAACTCTGGGAGGTGGCTCCATAATCCCAGAGATGCTTCACTCCCTGACGCATGAAAGCTTTTTGTGAAGCCACCTCCAGAGCACTCAGCTCCAAACTCAAGGGAGGGTCCAGGGAGGAGAGAGAGCAAGCAGCAGTGTTTGCTAACATGTCTAGAAGCCAACATTTTCACCTGAGAAAGAATGCTTCAAAGTTATCAGGTAGCAAGAGCCTTTCTGAGGCAAGGAAGTAACCCTGTTCATCCATCACCACCAAGGAAATGGAACAGTCAATGACAGGCAGCCAGAGTGGCTCCCCATGGGACACTGAGCCAGTGACAGAGTGACATTGACTTTGTTTTGACCATCTGTACCAGGGGCCTGTAGCGGAGTCTGCTCATTTCCCAGGGCCCTTGAGGATGAAGTGGACTCAGGCTAGGGGTCATTACCTCTGGCCAACAGAACTCTCTCCAATGATGGAATTTGGGGGAGCAGTCACTGCTCTTGAGTTCTGACAACAACTCTGTCTTGATAGTCTAGCTGTGTGGTTCTGAGCAGCAATGTTAAGTTTCTGTTTCCTTGTCAGCAGAGAGCAAAATAAGGTGTTGATACCCACCTGAGATAATTGTCCTGCAACTTAGTGACATCCAGCCCCCGACAGTATGTCACCCAATGGCTCCATTTAGGAGCTGAAAATACCTCACTAGATCGCAGAAACAAAATCCAGGCGGACACACCAATGGAGCTCTTTCCTACCTGAGCAGAACAACACGAAAGAAGGTCTGACCTTGCCCCTGAAGATGCCCTTTTCTCCCCCTTCTCTGTGGAGGGTCAGAATTTGCCAACATGGCTGCCAGGACCACTCCACAGAGAGTGGAGTAAGGAACCTCAAAGAATGGTCGCTTTGTGAAACCGGACCCCTCCCTGAGCCTCGGGCCAGGCATGACTTAATGAAATCCTGTTTACCCCTGACCAGAGCAGCAGCTTTCAAGATTTTTTTGAAAACACAACCCAGATGGCCCAGGCACTCACTTCCTGTGCAGCGGGAGTGAGGTGCACGTCCCTCCCAGGTGGCTGCCCCGTGCCAGGGACAGTCAGGGCCTCCTGGCTCACAGGAGCTCAGGGTTCCAAGGCTTCCTCCTCATCCTGCTGTCCCTGTTGGCAATGCTGTCAGCCCTGATTCCGGGGACCAGAAAGAGGCCTCACTGTGCAAGCATCCCTTGGGTGTAGGGAGTCTGGTTTGAGCCCTGCATGGCCAAGGCAGATGTGTAGAGGGAACAGATGCCCAGGCCAGTGCCTGCTCTCCAGGCTGCTGCTCCAGGAGACGGAGTTTCAGATGCCCAGTCTGGCCCGGGCCATACCTTGGTTTACACCTTTCTCTCCACCTCTGTGTCCCCCCCTGCCTTGTATACACAGACGAGCCAACCCCAGTGTCCTACGACACCCACATGGAGGACTTCTTGGTGTCTCCCTCCAGTATCACAAGCAGGTAATGTGGGCCACTGAGAAGATGAAAGTGTTGGGCCCACAATGAGAGAGGGATGATAGAAGAGGAAAAGAGGGAGAAGGTGGAGAAGAGGAGAGGGGAGAGGAAGAGAAAAAGAAAATAAAAGAGAAGAGAGAGAAAGATGAGGGAGGAAGAGAGAAAAGTCAAAGGGAGGGACAGAGAGAGGGTGGGAAGATAGAGGGAGAGGGGGAGGGAGAAGGGAAGGAAGGAGGGAGAGAGAGAGAGAAAAGAGAGAGAGAGAGAGAGAGAGAGAGAGAGAGAGAGAGAACACCAAAGCAAAGAGAATTCTCAACTGCGCAGGACTCTAAGGTCAGAGATCCTGTCCACCCAGCCGCCATGTCTTCATGGAATAAAGATGCTAGCAGAAATCATCTGCCCTTATTGCAGAGGTCCAGTTAGAACAAAAAGACAGATCAAGAAAGAACTCCCAAGGACATGAGAGCTACAGGTTCTTAGATCTTCCGATTTCCCCTTCTTCAGAGTGAGGGGGTGGAGGGACAGAGGGTCAGGAGTCTTCTTGGCCCTTCTAGTCACATGCACCAGTTCCTATAACAAGCCTATTCTTTCTCTCTCTGTGCAGCCTGTTGCCACTGCTTCCTGGGAGAGCGCAGACTGATTTAGAGTGGAGAAGAAAGTAGAATGTGGGGGGAAAAAAAACCCAATCACTTAGGAAAACCGTTCTATAAACTATGCAAAGACTGAATAGGGGAATCTCAAAGAGTGGGCTTGTAGTAGGTGTTCAACGACTGTCACATTCTCCTCCACTTTTCTCCTCAAATTTGTTAGGAAAAAAAAATGGAGCTTTATTTTATTTAAAGTCTTTAAAAAAAAAAACAACTACAAGCTGTTTTCCAAGGCAGTTAAAGAAATGTAATCAGTTGCGCGGTGTCAAGTGACAGATGGAGAGAGAAAGCAGGGAAGAAGAAAGATTGGAAAGACTTGGGCAGAAATGTTAGCACTGGAAGGGAGCAAAGCCATTACCTTCTCCAGGCTTCTTGTCATCCAGGGAACACGCTGTACAAGGACTGGAAGGGACTTGGCTAAGGTCAGCGTTGGATGAAACCTCACAGGAAACTTCCGCTGGTTTGCAGAAAGGGACCCAAAGCGCAGAAAGTTTTCCAGAGTCACTTGACAGGCCAAGAAGAAACTTCAGATACATGTGGTCTGGAGTGAGTGAGAGATGCAGAGCTGGGTCCTGGTGATCCCCAAGGTTTAGGAGAAGGAAGAGCAGCCGAGGCAGTTACACATGCTGTGGGCTACACAATGAAACAACCAGCTTGAAAATGGGTCTGATCTTCCTTCTTTCCTTTCTTTCCACATGTACATGAGGTGTGCATGGGTGCGCGCACAGACATTTGTGCACACTACTCTCTATGTGAACACATGGAGGGGCACACAGACATGTGGAGATGTGTGTGGAGGCTCAGGATTGAAGCTGGGTGTCTTCTTTAATCACCTTTCTATCTTATACATTGGGGTGCAGTTCCGTGAACCAGGAACTCACCTTTCCAGATAGTCCAGCTAGCCAGCTGGCTCCCGTCACTGCCTCCTGCACGTTGGGAGGGTGACAGCCAGGACACTGTTCTCACCCATGGTCTCTGGGCTTCTGAACTCCAGTCGTCCCATTTGCAGGCCAAACAGTTTACCAACTGAGCCATCTCTCCATCCCACACTTTCTCATGAAACTGAACATGTACCTAGTGAAGACCCCAACTCAGCCACTCTCAATTCTGTATCCCTGAGAAATGAAAAATATATTCCAGCCGGGCAGTGGTGGCGCACGCCTTTAATCCCAGCACTCGGGAGGCAGAGGCAGGTGGATCTCTGTGAGTTCGAGGCCAGCCTGGTCTACAAGAGCTAGTTCCAGGACAGGCACCAAAAACTACAGAGAAACCCTGTCTCAAAAATCCAAAAAAATAAAAGAAAAATATATTCCAATGAGCACTTGGACAGAGATATTCAAAGAGCTTTATTTGATAACAGCCCTCCCTGGAAAATATCCAAATGATCAGAGACAAAAACAAACACACCAAGTTGTGCAATGGGATACATTTCAGCAACAAAAAGGGCAATCGTGGATATATACAAATTATGGATGAATCTTCAAAATATGATCTGAACAAAAGAAATCTCGCATAAAAGAGGAGAGCAGTGACATTTGGGAAACAAAGACGAGAGATGGATTCCGTACTACCTGTGCTACTACATGTACTACGGTCCTGTAGCGCCTATACTACATGTACTACGGTACTACAGGAAGGTGTGCAAGCAGGGCAAGGGCCTGGAGATTGACACACACACACACACACACACACACATACACACAGAGACAGAGACATGGGTCATCCTTGAATTCCCCAAGAATGCCCCTTTATTGTGTTCCTGGGTAGCTTGTATAGGGATCCTTAACTGATAGGCACGCCCCAGCCAAACCCTCTGGAAACCACTCCCCTGCTATCAGGAACTCCTGAGGGTCTCGGGAGCAGCTGCAAACACATGAAAACAAGTTGTTTTGCTCAGAGCAACTGCAAGCATAGCAAGTTATTTACATGAAATTCAGGGTCTGGGGGTCCACAGCCCCCAACAGGATTCTACTTGTGTGTAAGGTTTTTGAGCAGCTCCGAATCCTTACTGCACCCTTGCTACGCTTTATTTTGTTCTATGAGTCCTGTTGTCTATGCTCGGTACAGTCACGTGTCCTTACCCACACATGTGCCTGTTAAAGGACCAGATCCACATGGATCTTGACAGCTAGGTGGAAGAATTAAGTTAATACAGAACCAGCTAGCTGGTGAGGTCAGAGGCTCAGAGGTCTTAGACTCTAGGAGCTTTATGGATGACAAAGATGTGTTTGGGTACAGAAAAGGTAGCAACTGTAGTAAGTGGCAAAAACAATTAATAATAGCCTCTTGCTCTAGCATGTGTGAGGTGCGACAGACATTGAGGGCATGATGGCTCCCACCCCTGCATCCAACAGTTTCTCAAGCAAGGTTTTAGGCTTGATAGAAAACTCGATTTCAATGAGTCTTGTGGTCCTTGTTAAGAGCTCCTTAGATACCCAGTAACCTTCCCAGGGCTCCATGTGTATCCTTCAGTGCCACCATCAGCCCGTGTGCTTCCCCCCACACCTACTGAACCTCATTGCTCCTCATACTGTCCTAACAACAGCTCCATCTTCCACTTGCTCAAGTCAGAGCCTCACTCCTGTCTGACTCTGTAACATCCAACTTGGCAGATCATCTTGCTAGCCCTGTGCTCTGCCTGCTCTTTCTCTACCCTGCTACAGCCAGCTCCCAAGCCTCTCTTCTGATCTGAATTCTCCATGCTCTGGGGCTAGTTATTCTTCTCCCTGGTTGCATACTGCTTACTTGCCTAACCTCAAAGTTACAGCCAGAGTGGACAGTCTAGAACTGTCTGTCCTACCTTACAGTGACTCTCCACTTTATTCAGAGTCCATGCCCGTGTCTGCATGGATGCAAACCTCCCGTGCATGTGATGTGACAACAGAACACTATGGTATGTGTCTTTAAAATGCATCATGAATATGTAGGGATTTTTCCTGAAATGTGAGGGACATCTAAGCGCACATGATTGAGAATATTAATGGCAGAGAGGTGGAAAGCATTGCACCAATCAGTTTTGAAATACCATCTAAAGTTCAATGCTAATTTTTAGTTAAAAATGGTTTTAAAAGGGGAATAGATGCAAAGATCCTTCATTCTGGCAAAGGTTGCATGCTAAGTATGCCAAGGGAAGCATCATACTTGAGAGTAATTTCCCTTCAGGTCAGAAATGCAACAGCGGAGCTGGCTGACTTCATGATTACTGTGCAGCTGAATGCTACAGGTTCTTGTTGATGTCAAAGAAAAGGAAAATGGAGGTGGGGGAAAACAAAGATACCTTTCCTGTCATTTATGGATGACTTGGTGATTTGCACAGAAAATCCAAGCAGCTAGAAAATGCTAAGAACTAAAAAGAAAAAAGAATCTTTGCCATGTATAAGACCAACATGTAGAGAGTAACCGTGTTCTTCTATGTCTTCATTAACAAAAACACCGTGACAGAAATTTAGATACAACAAGGACAACACACAGCAACAAACATGCTGACATTGATGAATGCACAGATTTAAGCCCAAGGAAAAGATATATATTACACTTTCATGACTGGGGAATGTTCAAAGATGGCAGTTCCCTCCAACTTAACCCATATATTCAAAATAATTCCAATCAAGCTGAAATACAATTTTAGGGACAGCTCAACAAATTAATCCCAAAATTAACCTATATGAAGAAATGAATGTTGATAAATAATGATGCTGACATTGACATAGACTAAGTTGAAAGTTTGCCCTATTAACAACAAGAATTATAATAAAATCATGACAATTAAAATAGCCTTGGTATTTAATAAAAGATGAAAAATAAAGAGTCCCAGTTACATATGAGAACACAAGAGTGTCTGATCCACTAGGAGCCTGATGCACTATGTAACTTGTAGGCTACTAGGTAAGATGCCACATGGATGCTGGCAAAAGCTCTGAGCCTCCTGGATCAGAGAGGAGGACAGTTTATTTATTTTTTTATTATTCTTATCAATAGCAGCACCCAGACAACTCAGCATTTCTTTTATAAGCCTCAGTCCCTATGGAATGATATACAGGGCTCTGGGCAACATCTATGTGTAGGCAGATTGATTGATTGATAGGATCTCTCTGACACATACTCAGTTTAAGGAACCTAAATCTGGGATGGCTCAGGAGCCAAGAGCACTGGTTCCTCTTCCAGATGGACCTGGGTTCAATCACCCACATGGCAGCTCACAACTGTCTGTAACTCCCTTGACACCCTCACACAGATATACATGCAGACAAAACACCAATGCACATAAAATAACTAAAAAAGGAAGGAAGGAAGGAAGGAAGGAAGGAAGGAAGGAAGGAAGGAAGGAAGGAAGGAAGGAAGGAAGAGAAACAAAGGCAGATTCTCCTAAACGGGCAGTTTGCCCTTTTGCTCAAGAGAAAGGCTATCTTGTTCAGATTCTACTGGGCAGTATGGAAACTTGCTCCTTTTTCTGCATGGGGACCTTCTCTCTCTTTCCACAGCTCTTAACTATGTAGGACATCTTTGAAGAGATGGTTGCAAATTGCCCATCACAGTCTCTGCTTTGAAGCTGTACAAAACATCTAGAGACACATTAGAATTATCTCCTAGATATATAGTGCAGCCTCCATCAGGAACTGTAAAGGAAGGATGGCTTGCTCTATAAATCATGTTAAGAAAGCATCTTCCTGTACACAGAAAACACAATAGTAAGTCCTTGTGTAGTCGGAGTAATAGCCTGGCTAGCTTAATATGAAACAGCAAATTTTAATGAAGGAATAGCTTACAACACCAGGGATCCAGCGATGAGCAGGAGATACAAAAAAGGAGAGCAGCGGGGCTCATGCCACCAGATTTATATGTAAACATTAGCCTGAGGTGAACACCCCCCCCATTGGGCAGAGTTTCTCCTACATCTCCCCTTTTTGTCTAAATAAGACAGAACTAAACCAAATACAACTATATACAATAGTAATAAATAATAAATATAACAATCAATATTGAGCAAGAAACATATAACGAAAGTTTTGTTAAACATTTTATCTCAAGGAGTCTAAATAATGTAGAGAGTAATTACAATTATATAATCTTTAACTCCGTCAAAGATCTGAGAAGGGAATTAATATTACTTAACAAATGAGAGATATCCAAAATGTGCAACAAATGACAGAGACAACTGACTACCTGGGCAATCATCCAAAGTCTTGTTTGTACTGTTGAGTCAACCAACTTTGGCTAAGGCCTAACATAACTGACATACCATTATTAAAGGCAAGGAACTTTCTTAGAACTATCCTACCCTGTCTTGGCAAGATAAGACAATCCTGTTATCCACTTATGGATATTCTGTATCTTTGTTAGTAGTTGAGGTATGGGCTTTTCTTAACCCAAAGGCCAGTTCTGCCAAGAAGACAAGCTCCCAGTGGAGTGTCTTTGGTGCTCAACGTTCTCTCGGGAGTAGAGTGGCATTGCTAGGAGTAATTGTGACTCGTTGGCACAGAATTTTAGGTTAGATTAAAGGCCATTTTCTACAGCTCTTCAAAGAGGCTGAAGATTATACTATCTATACTAAATATAATCTCTATGTATCTAAAAGACCTGATTAATTTTCAGTACCTATCTAACTTGAAGACTAAGAGAATAAACAACTGTGTAATATATGAAGACAATGATCTTCAACTGTCAACAATATCATTACATATCAAATGTAAACAATGTTATTATATAAATAGTATTAGAGGTAGAAAATGTACATTGTAATATGGTAGATGTATCAATACAATATAGACAAAGTTATAAGCATACTCTTATATAAAAATAGAGGTAGGAACACTCACATTTAATATTCAATATATCAATATACAAAAAACAGTACCAATACAATTTTCTAAAAACAGTAATTCACAAATACCAATCATCCCATCAAACCAGTTAATCCCCCCCTTTTTTTTGAAAATACCCCTAAATCCATAAAATATCTCCCCATCCCCTCAACCCTAAACCAACCACTAAATGATGTCCTTAACCCTGAGGGCAAACTCTGTTGGGAGAGGGGACGTCGTCCTCTAAAATGGTTTTAGCTGACATGGGGGCGACGTTTTTTTTAGGGGGTCCTGTGAAAGCAAATGATGGTAAAATTCCCAAATTAACCTTTGACCTAAGAAAATTGTAACTAGTCTCTGAGTGTTTTGAGAAGGTCCGGCCAGAGTGTTGTCAAAAATGTGCACCTATCGAAATTGTCTTGTGCAGTTGGCACCAAAAAACAGGTCTAATTTTAGCGCTTAAAAAAATTTTTTATGACGTCATAATAACCAGATTGAGTTGATGTCGTGGGGCCCCATCTTCATCCTGGAAACTTCAAAGATTACTGTAGGAAAAGTTGTTGTTTGTTATGGGAAATTTAAACATTAACAACAAAGACATATACTGACATATAAAGAAAGACACAGATATGTGGACAGGAGTTGGGGAAGGGAAAACGAGCCGGGAGCACGCCGCTGGGAAAGATCGAGCTTGCTCCCCCAGCAGTGCAGGGACAGTGGCAAAAAAGCCCAACGTTGGAGCGCCAAAATGTAGTCGGCGTAATAACCAGGCCAGCTTAATATGAAACAGCAAATTTTAATGAAGGAATAGCTTACAACACCAGGGATCCAGCGATGAGCAGGAGATACAAAAAAAGAGAGTGGCGGGGCTCACGCCGCCAGATTTATATGTAAACATTAGCCTGAGGCGGACACGCCCCCCATTGGGCAGAGTTTCCCCTACATCCTTGTCTTATTCTTGTTACAGAAATAAACTCCAGCCAGGCAATAGTGATGCATGCCTTTAATCCCAGCACTCAAGAGGCAGAGGCAAGTAGATCTCTGTGAGTCTGAGGCCAGCCTGGTCTACAGAGCAAGTTTCAGGACAGTCAAAGCTACACAAGAGAAACCCTTTCTCAAAAAACAAAACAAAACAAAAATACGTAAGTAAAAATACTTAATAAATAAAAAAACTCCAAATGGTTTAAACATTCAAATGTGAACATCACAACTAGCAGTAGTAAAAAATATGCTGCTGTTGTTTCTGCTTTGGAATCTTGGGTTAAGCCAGGTGGTGGTGGCGCACACCTTTAATCCCAGCACTCGGGAGGCAGAGGCAGGAGGATCTCTGTGAGTTCGAGGCCAGCCTGGTCTACAGAGTGAGTTCCAGGACAGCCAGAACTGTTACACAGAGAAACCCTGTCTCAAAAAAGTCAACCAATCAATCAAAATATTTTAATTGTATGTTTTATGGGTGTTTTGTATGCACTATGTACGTATGTATACCACATGCATATCTAGTCCTCACATAGGTCAAAATAGGGATCTGGATGCCCTGGAGCTGGAGTTTCAGATGGTTGTAAGTCTCTGTGAGAGTGCTGGGAATTGAACCCAGGTCCTCTGAAAAAGCAGCCAGTGCTTTTAACCACCGAGCCATCTCTCTGTACTCCTCATGGATCATTTCTTTCTTTTACATTTTCTTTTCTTTTCTTTTCTTTTCTTTTCTTTTCTTTTCTTTTCTTTTCTTTCTTTCTTTCTTTCTTTCTTTCTTTCTTTTTTTTTTCTAGACAGGGTTTCTCTGTGTAGCAGTTTTGGCTATCCTAAACTGACTCTGTAGACCAGCCTGGCCTCAACTCAGAGATCCACCTGCTTCTGTCTCCCGAGTGCTGGGATTCAAGATGTGTACCACCACTGCTCAGCTATGAATTATTTCCTAAAGAAGATTTCCCCACCTCAAAATGTAATCCAGATAGGAAGAAAATGAGTGAATTGGTTTATAACAGAATTAAAGGAACGGTTATGCTCATCAAAAATATATCATTAAAAGAGCTGATTAAGATAATCCAGTTGGCAAAGTGCATGCCAAGCATGGAAGAAACTATTGGTTCCATCTAAGCACCTCATGAAACCTGGCATGGCAGAGCACACCTGTAATCCTAGGAGCTGAGGAGAGGAGGCAGAGAGGTGAGGAGTTAAAGATAGCATTCTTGGCTATATAGCAAGTGTGAGGCTAGTCTGCAATACTTGAAATTCTGTCTCAAAACAAACAAACAAGCAAAAACACCATCCCCAATAAACAAAACACACACACACAAAAAAGGTATACCATGCAAACCTTATCAGAGGCACGGTTATTTGGATAAAAACTGGACTGGCCAAATCTAAAAGTAGAAATTGATTAGTAAGTAAACTGTTCACGTAACTCCTACAGATCGTCAAGGAAAATGAAAAATAAACAGAGAAATGGGTGAGGGCCATGCACAGGCAACCCACCGGCAAAGTTCCAAAGGATGACAGGTTTCTGAAGACATGCTCAAACCTCAAGGAAAGCACAGTGGGCATACGGTACCGCTGTATTCACAACTGACTGGCGAACACCGGGACCTTGGAGAAAGTCAGCTGCAGTAGAGGATGGGGAGAAAAACACAGAGCCTGGTGCACAGCTGCAGGAGTTCTGGGACCATTGTTTTGGGGTTCAGATAGAACTAGTTGATGAAACTAAGGTTTATACGTTGTGTGCCATTGGGCCAGACAGACGGCTCAGTGGTAAAAGTGCTTGCTGCACAAGTCTTGAGGACCTGAATTTAGATGCCCAGCATCTACATTAAAGCCAGGTGTGGCTGTGTGACAGCATCCCATGAGAATGTGAAAACCCACATTCTAGGACTTTGCATGCCCTCTGGCCTTTCTTCTCCTTCCATTTCACTCACAGAGCATTCCTGTCCGTTAGGTCCTCCGCCGGTCTCCGCCGGTCTCTTCCATGCTCCTGGCTTGTTGGTTCTGTGTGCCTGCACCCGCCTCCGTACGCTCACTCATCACACCGTGTGGGGAGTGGATCTAGACAGAGCTATAGTCCTCATTCGATTGGCCTGTTTTTATGGCTCTGACTGGACTTTATTCATCCTGGTTGGATTGCCCGGCAAGGTACCTGGAGCAGAAAAGCCTTCAGCTGTGTGGAATGAGGGCATTGGACAAGTTCTGGAGCCACATCTGTGATTGGAATGTCTGAGACAGGATTTTGCCGTGTGTTGGGAGGGTTCAGATTGCGCCTGCCTTCAGTTCTCTTGGCTGGCCTGGTAAACAGAGGGCGTCAGTCCCGGGACCCTGTGTGACACAGGAATTCCACTCATCTGTCCTGGTGTGTCCTTTCAGGGTGAGTCTACTGAAAGTGTGTGTCATTTTGAGGGGACAGATGCCTGCTTGGCCAGGATGTGATGCGTGTGAGCACAGCTGGTGTTCCTCAGCCACTTACTTAGCTTCCACTCCTCCTGGTCCCTGTGCTCAGGAATGTGGGGCAGAGCTCCCTCTGGGCTCCAAAATATGCCTCAGGCTGGATCCTGTGAAATTCTAACCCTTCCTCTGGCCCCTATTCCCCCAGCACTACCACCTTCATCGTAAAATAATTTATACAAGTGGAAAGAAAAAAAAAACTCGAAGGCAGAAATACCATATGTAGAACAACATTGTGAAGTCTTCTTAATGTCCCCAAAGCTGCACGAGGCCATTTGCAAGATGCATTAGCTAGATAAGTATTAGCAGAAGGGCCTGTGGCAGAGCTGTTACCCAAACTACCACCTTTTATTAAGCCCCCAGGAAAACTTAAACCAGTCCATTACACTCATGTCTGTGATGGGCCTATTTTTTTCCAGCTAAGGCAAGTTTAAATATTCCTGAAAAGGGACATAGATTAACTACAGGTACAACCAGACACCAGGAACTTCATGTTTAAGCTGGGAGAGAGGGAAGCTGCAAGTTTTGTGGTCAGCTGGGGTTTAAAGTTCCTGGAGCATTTCCTGGGCAAGAGACACATCGTCATACCACATACCATGGCATGCCATATGCTACTTCATAGGGCATGCTGCAGCTTGCATCTTATTGTTTCATGCTACACATGGCTTCATGCTACACACAGCTTCATGCCAACACTGCTTCATGCTACACAAACTTCATGCTAACACGGCTTCATGCTACACACAGCTTCATGCTACACACTGCTTCATGCTACACACGGCTTCATGCTACACACTGCTTCATGTCATGTACCGCTTCCCATCCCGCACGCTGGATGCTATATGCTGCTTCATGTGAGACACTGCCCATGAACTTACTGCTTTTCCTTGTAAAAACTAGGGCTCTAAGAGACAAAGATCCATTCCCCTCTGCTACTCCTTTGTTGTGTGACCTTGGCCAGTTATTTGGACTCTCTGGGTTTTAAACTTGTCAACTATGTAAAGGAGAGTGTGCCAACTGACCCCTAGATACCTTTCGGAAGAGGTAACTCCATGACATAATGTGAAGCTCTAGAAGAGATCAACTGTTGAGTTCCTTGCATTTTCAACTTACTGGCTGTTGGCCCTCAATCATTTAGGAAACTCATAGGACCAGACTTTATGTTTGTAATTTGGAGAAATGACCTCCTGAACTGTAGTGAGGATGGATTAAAACTTCATATAGAATACATACAGAAAACAGCTCCCGGCATGGAAAGTCAAAGTTTCAATACACGTTTAAAGTTACGATCATCACCACTGAGATTCTATTTTAAATAGCCTTCACAATGGACTCCAGTGGTCCTCACCTCCTAGTGTTCAGCCCCTGTTCAATGCTCTTCTTTATCATAGGCTGGACCTAGTATCTTGATTCTCACAAATATAATACAGATATATACAGGCGTTCCATACCTATGATTCTATCATAAAATGTGTGTATGATACATCATAGGCACACTCGTTACTCATGCTGAAAGAAGCTGCTGTTGTGGTGGAAGTTCTTCTGCACTGACTGAGAAAGACTTTCAGGGCAACAGTTAGAGAGGGACTGAGTCCTTCAGTCCAACAAGACCCTCAACAGGCCTTTGCAGCGACTTCCATGTGTACTTGGGAGAGGACCTACCTCCATCAGGTCATCTCGTGGCAGCATAGACTCATCTCCATCTTTGTGAATCCCCAATTCATTGTCTCATTTGTGAATGAGACAATGCAGACTCGTTGTTCTGATCTTTGTGTTTGGAGTCATTTGCTACACAGGCCGTTTCCTCCCTCGTGATGTACAGAGACTGAGCGGGTACTTGGTGAGCCAAGAGGCATTATTGCATATGTGAGATGGTCTCAACTTGACCGTCATTGGCATCCTTTCTAGGAGGGTGACAAGGACATGAGTGGGCTGATTCTTTTAAGGCACTGGCTACTTGGCCCTTCCCAGGTAGAGAAAGCAAAGACAAGTAAGTGTTTTTGTCTGCTTTGTAAACTGCTCTACTCCCAGAATGACCTCCAGTGTCTGCACACAGGAAGTACTCAGCAACTTTCAGATGGAAAAAGCAGTGAAGATTGAGTTGGAGGGACCTTAGGCAACTGGCAAGAGCCTGCCATGTAGATCAGAAAGCTGTCCTGCTATTGTTGGGCAGGTGACATGTTCAATTGCCAGGCCACTCTAGCTTCCTAGCTCCATGTCTCACTCCAGCCTTGGGGAAGGAAAGACACAGGGTCTGGGACTTTTCTGAGCCCCCCCCCCCCCAGATTCTGGTCAAATTTCCAGAGACTTTAGAAGAAGAGGGTCTGGGGTCTATTTCAACTGTGGCAGGAAAGAAACAACTTACAGGCTGGTTTTTAAAGTTTTTATTTTGTTTTATTTTTGTAGCACCAAGGAAACCCCACAGTTGCATGATCGCCCCTCAAAAAGGAGTTGTGGGAAGGTGGGGAGCATGGTGAGGAATCTTACAAAGCCGAAACCTTCTGGTGCTTGTTAAAAACAACAGAACAGCCATTTCCCCTCCCCCAGGGCCTGACTGCCTTGACCCTCCCCTTCCAGAATCACTGGTTTTATTTTATAATCTGACTCGGCTGCAAACTCCCTAGCTATGCAGCTGACTTTTTACAGCCACGGCTGGGGAATGACTTCATCTTGGTGAATTTATGGGTCACGGCAGAGGATGGAGTAGAGGAACTGGAAGGGGGAGATTACAGCCCATCCTGCCCCTCCCCACATGATGATTTTCCCAGCCACAGCTTTGCAAAGCCAGTTCTTGCCCTGCTGTGGTGTTGCGAGTTGGGGTGTCGCGCCAGAATCCCCCGTCGGTGTCTGACATGGTTGTGAACTCTCAGCAGAACACAGGAGCTGAAAAGTGAGCCGTAGGGGTGGCCCAGCACATTCCAAAACCCAGAAAAGAGTACAAGGCACCTGGGAGGTGTTTCCACTCTCAGGGGTGGGGCTGGCTGGACCTGGGGGCATGGCTGATCCAGAGACAGTGTGTTGGCACTGTTTGCCCCTGGACTGACAGGGACTGGACGGGCAGGCTTCCAGGTACCACTCTTTCTGCTGGCATCTTTCCCCTCCTGCCTTCTTAAAACAAGGCTCCCGGAGCAGGCGTTGGCCTTCCTGCCTCTATCTTTTTTCCAGATATTTCCTGAGCCTGGAGCTCTATCTCTTGGCTAACCACAACAGCTCCCAGAAATCTTGCAACCTGTCATTCAGGGTCATGGAGCCTGCTTTTGATGGCCCGCGGACAGATAGTCTGGGTATATGTACTAACCTGGGGAATTACTACCAAGTCCAGAATCATTTTACCTTCCCGTGACTCTGTCTGTTTTCTGTCCCAAATACATGACACAGAGTTAATGTCCGGAAAAACTTAGAACAGTGATACATTCTTGAAATCCATGGGACAAACTCCCCTCAGCCAGTATATTCAATCCTATGCGTGCGTGCGTGCGTGCGTGCGTGCGTGCGTGCGTGTGTGTGTGTCTGGCACGGTCAGAACCAAGGTGCTGAGGTTAGTAAGGAACCCAAGATTCAGAGCCCAGGCAGTGTGAGTGCAAGGATCAGAAGTGTTGTTTTCAGAATGAGTTCCCCTTTAAAGTTCATGTCTCTCCCATCTCATTCTAGCACCCCAACTCTAGAGTGTTATCATAAACAAAATTTGAAAGACACACACACACACTGAGAACTTCGACTCTTTCTGAAGTTGAACTGTGGACAGAGTTGAGTCTCATGATCAAGCTGAACCATGCATGAGCTCTGGGTTTTGGGGACATCACTGCATGTTCTGAGATATAGTTATTTCTGTCTGGTGGCACATAAAACTACCCTTTGTGTCCATCATGAATGGATAAGAGAGGCAGGTAGGGGTTGTCTGGAAAGATTTTGAAGCTGGGGACAAGTACTAGTGGAGCAAACTGTAGGCTCCGTTCTCTGTATTCTTGCAGACACGGATGCAAGGCAGCCAGGGAGACCTCTGACTCCCTGACTTGGTGGGACTTTAGTTCCATATAGAGACAGGCAAGAGAAAACACTGGAGCCTGAGTTAGAGGTTAAGAAGACCTTGCTGGGGCTGGAGAGATGGCGCGGTGGTGGAGAGCACTTGCTGCTCTTACAGAGGACTCCATTTCAGCTCTCAGCCCCCACATGGTGGTTTACAATCTACTTAACCCGAGTACCAGGTCAGCTCTTTTGATCTTCTCAGGTTCCAGTCATGCATGTGGTACATAGACATACGTGTAGGCAAAAATACTCATACATAGTACAATGAATAAATCTAACAAAAATTAAAAATAAGACCTTGCTGAATGGCATCTGAACTAAACATCAAACTTTGAGAAGGAAAATTTCAGGTGGACGTGGAGGAGGACAAAAGGGTGATTTGGGTGAAGAGTGACTATTTCAGTCTGGGTAAGTTACTGAAAGTTCGTATGTTGGAAACTTACCCCCACATTTATATATCAATATATTTGGAGATGGGCTTTGGGGGTACGGTCTGGGATTAGTCAAGGTCATGAAGGTGGGGCCCCCATGATGATATTAGTGACTTTATAAAACAAAGAAGAGAGACGTGGGCTAGCACATTTGTTTTGCCCCATTGTGTGATAGTCTCTACCACGTTACAATGTGGCAGGAGGGCCCTTGCTCTGTGCAGCATCTAGAACCATGAGCTAAATGAATCCCATCTCTTTATAAATCACCCAGTCTCAGGCATTTTGTAACAGCAATGAAAAAGAGACTTAAAAATAAAGTAAGTAGAGTCAGAGAAAACTGGAGAATGAAGGTGAAAGGTCACTGTAAAAAACTGACAATCAATTGTACTATATACATTACATAGTGGACATGTTTATGTGTGTGTGGCAGTATATACAATGGGACATTGTTGAGGCCTAGAGCTTGAACATTTGGTACATTGGTTGGGGTCTAATGTGGAAAGAGAACTAAGACTTGTACTTGGGATGACTGGTGGTCTTTTGGCTTGAACGACTTGGGTGGAAGCTTGGTCAGTTGGACCAGTGATGTCAAGGCTGTTTGGGTCAATCTCAAAGGTGACAGAAAAAGACATTCCCAATGGCTCTATTCCTCAAATCCTGGGAAACCTGTGCTAGAGCCCATTCTTCGCAGGGGGGAAATCAAGTGCAGTGCAGGCTTCAGTATTCCCAAGCTGCGGTGATAAAACACCCTGGAAACAGCTTCGAAGAAAAGGGGTTTATTTGGCTCTCAGCTCGAGAGTACAGTTCCCAGGCAGGAAATCCTGGCTGCAGGGGCTTTTGGAAGCTGGTCATGATGCTTCTCAAATCAGGAGCAGATTACAGGTTTTCTTTTTATTCATTCTAGGGTCCAGACCTGGGGAACAGTGGCACTCACTTCTCGGACATATCTTCTCACCTCAATTAACTTAAAACAATCCCCCTCAGCTATGCTGAAGGCTTGTTACCTAAGAAATTCCATATCCCATCCAGTTGGTGGTCATGACCATCTTTTGGGCTGGTCGTTCATTTGTGCCAGTGTCTATGGGTACTGGGTGACCTTGAAGGTCTGGCCAGTTTGCTTTCCTTCCTCTCCTATGCCCTCTACTTCAGCACCTCCTCTTATGCAGTGCCCCAGAGGAACCTCCAGTGTTGGCAGCCTAGAAAGTCCCCCCCTGCCTGTTTTAAGAATCCTAGGCTCCTGCCTCCCACTCTCCGGGTGACTCAAATTCCTTCTCCACCTCCCCAACCCTTTCAGAGTAATCACATCAAGAAAATCCCCACTACCCTCATTCTTTGGCTCCATGGAGGAGTGAGCTCTCAGTACTCTAGGGATGGTGGCCTAAATGGTCATCTCCCCATTCTTGCAGACTGTTAGGGAAATTGGAATCAAACTCAAAGCTGTTAGGAGATTAATGTTCTAAAGACAAGCATGTACCTCTGAGTGGAGCTGGGGCTGCTGTTCTTTGATAATCTATTCAACTCATTTGGTTCCATCGTTAATAGACAGCTGTGTATTCTGTGATGATTACAATATACATTAATCAAAGGCACGTTGTGCTGAGAGTTGAAAATTACACTTCCCTTTTTTTTTTCCTCTCTGCAGAAAAAAAGAAAAATGATCTGCCATTCAGTGCTGAGGAGAGAGGTATTCACATCTCCAGAAACCAAGCAGCAAGCCTCCTTGGGAAGGCAAGTTCTGAAACAATAAAAATTCACTTCTAAGTGCCAGGCTGTCACTAATTGTCAAGTGTAAGCATGGGGTTCACCTGAATTTGGAAGAGTCTATACCTTGAAAACTTCCAGAAATTCCTGGGTCGATGATTTGCAGAATTCTTCTTGGCCTTAACCAGGTAAAAACAAAAATCCCATTTAACCACTTTGATGTGGGAGTCCTCTGCTTTGTGCTGATTTCATTGGTTAAATAAAGAAACTGCCTTGGCCCTTTAATAGGACAGAAAATTAGGTAGGCGGAGTAGATAGACAGAATGCTGGGAGAAAGAAGCCCAGTCAGTTAGTTGCCATGATTCTCCCACCTGACACAGACGCAGGTTAAGATCATTCCTGGTAAGCCACACCTCGTGGTGCTACACAGATTATTAAATATGGGTTAATGCAAGATGTGAGAATTAGCCAATAAGAGGCTAGAACTAATGGGTCAGGTAGTGTTTAAAAGAATACAATTTGTGTGTTGTTATTTCTGGTAAAGCTAGCCGTGCGGGAGCTAGGTGGTGGGAAGCGGCCCGCAGCTCCTTCTACACCAGTTCTGGAGAATCTTCCAAGTCACAAAAGTGACAGAGGCCCATTGCATGCTATCACTGAGTAGGCAAATGCAACGGAAAATGCTGCTCTGCTTCTCTGGATAGGCCTGCGCGTTTATAATTACAGACTGACTGGAGGAAGCAGGTGAGCAAGAAGACACACCTCTGCGTGGACTCCGAGGTTGTTCCTGGGTGCTCCGCTGGCTTCTAAGCCTCAAGTCTCAAGCATCTACAACACCAAGCCAGTGATGGGAATAACAATGTAACCAAGCAAGGGTGTGGAGGGGATGAAAGCAGGGGCTCCTGGAAACAGTCCCTCACCTGTGCTCCTGTAAGCAAGCAGAACAGAGCTCACTGGGACATCAGAAAAACAAGCAAGCAAACAGTGACAAGAAACCACAACCATGAAAGTACAAAGCGGTCCATCTGGGATGCAAAAGATCACCAGGAATGGGAAAAGGACAAAAGAGGCAAGGGGAGTTGATCAAAACATGTCATATATATCTATGACAATGCCTAATGAAACCCGTTACATATAATTATTATATGCTAATAAAAAATAGAGATCGAAATGTTAACTCATCCACTGTGTGTCTGAAGTGCTCTTAAGAGTGGATCATGCCCATTCTGTGCAGACACATGGTCTTGTTCCAACAAGGGCTAGACGGTGAGAGTTCTAAGCGTGGAGCCTGAGTCGGGGCAGGGGACGGTTCTGAATGGCACCCCTGGCACCTAGCCACAGTAAAGTGCCCACTGTCTCATTCATCACTTTCTTCAGACTTAGTGATGATAATAGGGTCTCAGGTCAATCACACAGGCCCACTCATGACTTAATATATGGAAAGCAGTTGGTCATGTATGTCCCTAAATAAACACTCAGTGTTTGTGATTGCCACTGCTTAAAAAATTCAGAGGGCTAAAATAATATGGATATAAAAGCCTAGCAGCAAAAGTTCTGGTATAGCAAAACCTACCTGTGCTTGTTGAACCCTCCCCAGTGCTCAGTGAGACAACAGAACATAAGTGAGGAGATTAAAAACAAGACAAAAATTAAAAAAAAAAACCCTAGATATAAGAGCATCAAAAGAGGGATGGTGTTCAGGGTGGCAGAAGCAAGGAGGGAGATCTAGAGGGTCACACTATTCTCACTTCTGACTGACAGAGAAACGTTCATGCTGTTAGAGGCCTTTCTCCTGGCAGCAGTTCCTTTTCTTAAAGATTTTTTTTTTAAATTCCAGTTTGATTCTCCACATCCTATGATTCAGGTATGTGATGTGGGCAACAATAGGCTCTTACCATCAAGTTCTGGGGAGGAACCAAGAGCAATAGTAGCGGCCTGTATGGTCCTCAGGGCCTGAGACTTCACTGACCAACAGTTCAAAGGGGGTAGCCCACACCTTGTATTTTTCATTTGTTAGACCATGGCATCTGGAAAAAGGATTATTTCTTAACCCACATGTAGGGTAACGCCATTTAAACTTAAATGCATGTGTGTGCACGTGTGTGTGTGTGTATGTGTGTGTGTGTGTGTCTGTGTTGTACATACATGGAGCTTCTAAAACAGCAGATTTTCATGTCTTTTTCCAAGATGTTTGTGTTAGATATTGATTTCTTTTTAAAAAGAATGTATCACGTGAGTCCTTTATCAGTCCAACTCCACCCTCAACAAGAGCTAAGCAGTTGAAGATGCAGTAACGTTCTTCATCTGGCCTGGAATGACAGATGGACTATAACATTAAATTACATCTCAGAGAAAGACCTGAATAATGAAGGTCAGACGATATCCTTAATATAAGGACCACAGTGAGCTGTTCTTACAGTGCTTAGCCTGTTGTGGAGTCAGAGATGTTTTCAGAGTTTGTTCATAGAAGAAGAGGAGGAGAGGGGGAAAGGAGGAGGAGGAGAAAGCAAAACTATCTTCCAGAAAAATTCATTGGTATCCAACCTTCTGAATACAGCTGTGGGTGTGTAGAGATTTGTGGACCCCCTAAATATCATTTACAAATCATTTAGCTCCCCCCCCAACATTTATAAAGTACGGACCAAGAACCACGCAGAGGGATGCCCGCTGGAACCTTCCCTGTAGATGGCACACGTGGAAATAAAGACTTGATGACACTAAGTCTCTGGCCTTCATTGTCTGGGAGGGTTTGTGGGCAGTAGCTGGCTCCAGGCTGAGCCCTTCGGCAAGAATTTGCAGTGTAGACAGCCTGTAGTCTTGATGGAAGTGAGCAGATAGTTTGCCATCTAAATGAAAAAGTTTCTTTAACCTCCCTTCCTACCACCTCGGCAGGGAACTGGCTCAGACTGTAGCCACCTGATGTCACCAGTGCCCTAGAGGAGCAGAGCTGGGTGGTTTTTCTTGAACTCTGGGTACTGGGAAGCTCAACGAAGGCTTCTCCAGAGTAGGACAGGCACCATGCCTCGGGGGTCCAGGGCCTCCCCAGCAGCAGTATCTCCAGTGACCCCCAACCTTAAGAACATCTCTGAGGAGGTTTGTCTGATGAAAGTCTGACTTTCCCACAGCTCTGATGACAAAAGCAAAGGCAATTGCGGATGTGGAACCAGGTTCCCAGGACTATTCCTGATCAGCGTTGGTGGAGTGCGGATGTTGCTTTAGGTCCTCTCCGGAGCCCCGAGGACATCAGCACAGCACAGAAGTGCTTTCAGTGCTCCTCCCGAGACACTTTCACAAGTATCCCGTGTTCTAGCTACACCCTCCCAGCCCTTAGCTCAGCTCTCATAATGGAAAATGACTTCAGTTTGTCTTAAATGGGTGGCATCATTATTACCCTTAAAACAACTCTCAGATAGTCCCATGCTGGAAAGGCTGCTGGAGCCAAGTATGGCCCACGTCTGCTACCCAGATTGATCATGGTGGCTGGTCCCTTAAACAGGAGGCAAACTGTGGCCCCTTCAAGGAGCTGTCATGAGGATGGTATTAACACTCAGAATCTGTAACACTACCGATGACTGCCCTTCGTTAAAGCGTCCCTGTGTGCTTTCACAGCCCCATCTTAGCAAATTGTCCTTTCAACTCTCTCGGAATGGCATTCATACCATCGTGGAGCTGAGCCACCTAGAGGGAATGGCTTGTCCAAGGTCCGAGGGAGGAGGTGATGGGCCATCTTAAAGGCTCGTGTCTGTCATCACAGCACCTAAAGGCAGGAAGCAAAGGGGCAGATTCTAAACCAGAGTGCTTCAGTTTGCAAACTTCCACCTTAGGTCCGTGAGAGCCGTGGCAACCTCCCTATCACCCATCCTCTCCCTAGTGCATTAGAGACGGTTGCTAAGGTGATTTTCAGAGGAATCCACTGACTAACCAGGCCACAGAAGTGTGACAGGGCCACCAACAAGGGATAATGTTAGAAGAGTAACTCCCTAGAAGGGGACATCTCATCCATCTTGAGAGGCCAAAGACACAGCAGAGTCAACTGAAAGAGTCCGGTGTCCCCTCCATTGAAGGAAAGTCTGTTTTAGGCAAGCTGTGTGGCAGTTCCCTGCAGAACACATGGGCCAGTAGGGCCAGGGCCCTGTCTTTCCTCCAGAAAATGAGCTCCAGCCTTATTTCTGAAAGCCAGAGCCTACTTGTCTTGCTGCCTCCAGGAGTCTTAGAGTTGCTGAGGGGGCCAATGGGTTTCTTTTTGAACCTGAGAAGGTTGATTTTAGCACCAGTGCCTGGGGGAGGCTGATTTCCAGCCTTGAGCTATGTAGCCAATGATTATCTAATCAACTTACATTGGATTCAATGGGAAATTCTATTTCATGTGTTATTTTAGTTGGTATTTCAAGAGGCATGAGTTGGATCTGGGGACCAAGTAAAACAACTTCTAGTACTCCAGCTCAGGGGCTGTGGTGGGATAGGATGGGACACAAGTAAGGTGGTTCAAACCCATAAACAGTTTTCATATCTTGGTGTGTATGTGTGTGTGTGAGAGAGAGGGAGGAGTGTGCACATGTGATGACTGTACATATGTGTGTGCATGCGTGTAGAGGCCAGAAGTCAATACTAGATGTCATCTGGGATCACTTTCTACCATAGTTTTTGAAGCACAATCTCTCACTGAACCAGCAGCTCAACAGTTCAGCTAGACTGGCTAGCCAGTGAGTGGGTTCTGTCTGTCTTTGCTTCCCCAGCACTGGGGTGGTAGATGCTACCATGTTGAGATTGTATGTGGGTGTTGGATTTGAACTCAGATCCTCATGCTGAAATGACAGGCACTTTACTTACTGAGCCATCTCTACAGTCCCCTTACCCAGATTTTCTTGAATCTAAAGTCACACCCAAGGAATGGATAATGCACACTAACAGAAGAAAATGAAGGTGTACGGAAAGAAAAGACTAGCCCCAGATCTTGGAGTAAATGGAAAAAATGAGCAAATCCTCCTCTTACAGGATTCCTGACACAAATGGCCTACCCTTAGTGCCCAGGAACTCAAGGGATGGTTAGAAAAACGCTGGGAATAGAATAGCACTCTGAAAATTACCAGCACTAGTGGGTGAGTGGCTCTCCACTCAAGCTCCCTCCCTGCCCTAGAGCCTGTGTCTGGTCGGAGATAGCCTGAATACGGTTTCCCCCTCCAAAATCGACATGAAATTTGGTTGCCACGTGACAGCAATGGAAGGTAGAACCTTAAGGAAAGATTAAGTCTGGATCATTTGAAGCAAGATTAGTGCCATTCTTCTGCCAGGGGTTAATTCTCACTGGAGTGGATTAGTTACCCAGAGAGTAGGTTGTTGTAAGCCAAGGCATCTCTCCTGTTGTGTCCCTTTGTCACACGCAGCTAGATACCTGTCTACTTCCTTATCTATTTCTAGGCAGCACTAGGGTCTTGTCACACACTGCCACCTAATCCTAGACTTCCAACCCCTAGAACCACGGATGTTCTAAGCGAACTTCCCCCTTTTAGGAATAACCCATTCTCAGGTACTTTGGAATAACAAGAGAGACAGAGATAGATGCGAAACAGCTTCTGTCCCTGTGGAAGGGATGTATGCAAGCTCTTACAGTGGAGAGTTTGTCACTGGTCACTTAGGTACAATTTCTTCTCAATTATTATAGTCTATTTCACAGCTTTCCAAATACCCCATGCTCTTAATGGAGTTACACAATTACCCTGTGAGGACAATAGGCTTGTTCTAGTCTCCAGGCATGTGCATGACATCAGCAGCATCTCCAAAGTGATCATAAAATTGGAGTTCAAACGTCCAGCCCTTCTTTAGCATCTGCTAGTCCAATTTAGATTTTTCACAGTCGCTCCCCCACAGCTCTATGCTGTAGGTAGCTTCCTTCTAAACTAGAAAGGAATGCCTGGACAGGGGGACAAAGTGAGACACACTTCATTCCCTTTGAATGGGAAGTGTGTCCATCTGCAGTACGTGACCCCATGTGAATTCCCTGCATCACCAGGACTGAAAAGCTGAACAGGATGGGGGATGGTGACATGACGCCGCTTGGTGCTGGTACTGACGTCATTAAGAGCTTTTCTAAGGAGCAAGGGAGTCTAGTGGTCCTTCCGCCCAAGATCCCAATGAGCGTGTCTAAGGACATCGCTCACCAAACGGTCTCAGAGCCTAGTCAATCAAAAAAGCACCCACCCCACATACCACTGCTCCCTCTCCTGCCACCCAGCTGAGCACTTAAGAGCGAGTGGGAGAAGCAACTCGCTCTCCACCAGCTGAGACCCAGAATGCAATTAGACACAATGACCCAGACCAGTGTCGTAGAGGCCCAGGGGCTTAGGGTTCGGGAGTCTAAAGAGGAATAGCATGTGCTGGCTGGAGCATTGCTAGGAAATTACTGCTGGCATACAGAGCCTATTGCCTTGTCTTTATAATCTACCACATCTGGACTTGAGGGAAGAACCCCACCAGATGTTCAGAAAGCAGTTTTCTTCGTTCTTTATAAAGCACAACAATGTACTGTGGTCAGATGCAAATGTGCGTGTGTGTTCAAAGCGTGTGCTCTTGGTGTTTGAAGGATGTTACATTCTATATGATGACACTTGGGGCCATAAATCACACCCACAGTGGTGCAGGGTGGAAGACAAGACACTGTGCTCCTCTCCCCTCTGTCTGCTGTTTCGGTCCCCGTGTTTTTCTGTCTCTTTTCAAGCTGCATCTCGTTGGAACCTTTTCAACAAACAGAATCCAGGAGTGCCCCTCCTGCACCCCATCTGCTGGGGACAGGTTCCAAGTCTCTCAGTGCTTCAATCACGGATCATGCACAGCCCTGGGCACAATGTTTTTCTCTACACAGAATGTCTCCAACAATTGTTAATTTATAAATTAGGGACCGTAAGAGATGAACCACAATAACTAATAATAAGGTGAAGCAGTTATAACGATACATTGCAATAAGTTACATAAATGTGCTGTTTCTCTTTTGCTCTCTCTCAAAATATTTCATCATGCTGCATTTAAACATGAGCCCTCATACAACAATTGGCCTGATCACTGGCACATTATGAAGTGACTAATGGGTGGGTTATGGATGTAACACATACATATCAGGCATAGGAATGATTTGTGTCCTGGGCAACACAGAGCCGGGAAATGCAAGATTTCATGATGCGACCCTAAGTGGCACAGAATACATTAAAAAAAAACAAAATTATGAATGGTTTATTTCCATAATTTTTCATTTGGTATTTTCAAATTGTGATTGACAGACTGCAAGCTAACTTAAGTCAAGAAAAGAGAAACCGTTGACCATGGGGTCTACTGTACTTAAGTTGGACTCTCAGCTCAACCATTTAGTATCTGGGTGACCTCGGGTAAACTCCCTCTAGGCCAGCACACTTTTCCTTGCTTCCTTTCCATGATGAAAAGCAAAGGCCTACCCTAGCTCATTCAGGTGGGTATATATACATATGTATGTATATATGTATATGAGAGGTGTGCTCAGCTGATTTACTTGAGATGGGCATTATTCAAAGATGGCCTTCATAGGCATGAGAAAAAAAATGCTAATTGCTTTTCCCAGAACTGTGTCTCCACTGGGATGCCACTGTCCTGTCTTAACCCCTGAAGTGGTTCTGCTACCCAAAGGCCAGAGTCCCCAAGGGCTTAAGAGGACATGGGAGCCACATCACATGAAGGCATCTGCAGCCCTCCTTTCCACTGGTCTCTAGAATATATTCCAGCTTCTTCCATGCCAGGATCTCATCCCCTGACCTGGAGTCTGTGAACAGCCCGTGCTCTCTGTTCTGCCTCCCTTTGGTATTCGCTCATCTTCAGATCCCCGTGGAAGTCTCAGCTAATGCGTCAGCTTCTCTGGCTGTCTTCTCCACTCTGGGTCGAGATGATGTCATTGCTACTCCTTTCACAGTTTGTCTGCCCTTGCCTCTACTTACCTGCCGTGTTTGACACACACTGGAGAATCCTTTTGTACAATGACACCTGGTGGCTGAACTTGAGATTCCTTACGTATCCTCCTCCACGTCTCTTCCAGGCAGGGGTTGGGTGGTGGTGGTGGTGGCCAGTGTGCAGTGAGACACAGTGTATAGAATGGAAGAGTAGGCAGCACACGGCCAGGAGCGCGGCACACCTGCATGGCACACAGCACCCCGCACTCAGCTTCACAGTGCGATCCTTGAACTTGGGCTGAACCCGGCCCAGGATCATCGCCCTGGGAAAAGAAACTGCATTTGCATTGATCCTCTGCACAGCCGTTCTCTTTAGGGCCATACATTGTTCCTTCTTGACGTGGAACCTGGGTAGCAGCAGTACCCTCCCTCTCTCCTTGCTTGCTATGTAAATATGGGCTCCTTGAAGGATATTTATTGGCCTGCAGAAAAGATGCGGGGGAATTTTGCTCTCTAGGTGAGTGATAAAAAAAAAAGAGCAGCCAGCGGATATGTTCGCCAGCTTATTTACCACAAATCTCTTATTTATGGCCTCATAACCTTCTGATGGCCTGCTTCCCCTCCCCATCCACCTGGTTTTCTTCCCAGATGGAGAAATGTGCTGAGCGGAGGACTATTTGTCCAAGGTTCCTTTCTGCGTCTAGTTTCGACAGCTGGAGCCAGACCGATTGATTTCCCTGGGACTGCACGGATGCTGATGAGGGCTGGAGCATAGATTTCTTGCTGCAGAGTGTGGCTTAATATGGTCCGACAGATGGTGTTTGGGGTACAGCCTCAACCGAGCACCCTCTGCCTGGGTACCGTGCAGGCCACATATGTGCTTTCGCCAGTGCACAGCAGCTCTACAAGGATGCAATTGTCCCCAAACCACACTGGCTATAGGCTTAGGAAGTCTCCTTTCTCCGTTATCCAGCCAGTAGAACTGCACCATTGCTCACACCCTTATCTGGGTGGCCTGCTAGGATCTCCCTACACAGGCAGCTGTATCACCCACCTCCTGTCTTTCCGTTCCCTGGGTTGCATGTCTGATTGGCCTTTGCCCAGCCCAGCTCCTACTGTGCTAGCCTGATACTGCTGCCAAGTGGACTTTCTAGACTCCAGTGTTTAGGTCCTGATCCCTTCTTACTCATGGGTCCCTAAGCAGTCTTTCCAAACTCATGCTGACCAGGTTACTCACTGCTAGATTATATAGATGAATCCTTGACCACAGAACTCAGATTTTTTGGAGAGAAATCAGAGTATTATCTTTGATTAGCGGGCCTATCACAGTACTGGCCTTCAGTAGTTCTGAAGCTACGTGTCTACTGGATCCTGCGGGACTCTCCACTTCCACCTGATTGATTTGTAGCCCCTCTCTTGGTACCGCTGCTGCTTATTTCTCTTGAATGTCTTTTACCTTTCTCCTTTCTTGCCCCTAACCTCCCTCCCTGACCTCAAGGATCTCTCGCAAAGTCACTTCCTTCAGCATCTTGAAGAACCTTCCTTAAAATTGGGCCAGATACTTGTTTGATTTTCTTTAGGCCACTTGAACAGAGAGCCACAAAGCAAGTAAATTAGATAACAGAGATTTATCTTTCTACCATTCAGGAGGCCCAAAGAGTGAAGTCAATGTGTTGGCCATGATGGCTTTCCCATGGGCTGTGAGAAAGGATGCTTATCCATCTCTCTCCTAGCTTGCAGGTACCTCCTTCCTACACCAGCCTTTGCCATCTCATGGGTTATCTTCTCCCTGATTCTGTGCCCCCACTCTGTCGCTTATAAGGACACGTATCATTAGATACTGCAGGATGACTCCATCTCAACATCTCTGGGTTAATTTCATTCCCAGAGATCTTCTTTTTAAAATGTGTTCAGGTAAGGTCACATTTGAGGTATTGGGCATGTAACTGGGAGCCATGCCTCTCTTCTGTACTTCCACACATCAGAGGGACACGCCTTCTTGATTTCCTTTCTCAGCATGGAGGTAAGGGTCTAGTTCCATAGTATTGAGCTCTGGCATGGCTCATGGATACACATATGTAACAAAGGGACAGTAGATGAATTGGTTGTTTCTTTCTCATTGTGCCAAAAAAAACAGTCAAGAGGGAAGCAAGGTGAGCCCAAGGTGGTGCAATAAATTATGATGATGGGAATTGCTACTGCTAATTTAGTCACTGCTTGGGGATTCTATGGAAAGAGTTTCTATAAACCTGGTTGTGCCAAAACTGACCAACCAGGAGGACACCATAGTGTAAGGTGGGCATAGCCCCTTAGAGGATAGTATATCCGAGAGCAACTTGATTCCTGCCCAATACCTTCAAATCTCAGGGAGAGGGCCATGTGCTTGCTGGTCATGCCCTCATGCAAGTCCATGTTTCACAGGAGAGGAGTATGGGGTTCATTAATGCAAACTTGTGGTTCCAATAACAGTGAGCATAAAGCAGAGGCCAGCTAGGTCCGGCTGTCCTTGACCTGCCTCTTCCCCTCTGTGGGGAAGAGTAGCCCTATTTGGAGGCATCTGGCTAGGCTGTGAGCTCAGACTTTACCTAAGGGTGAAAAGGGATCTCCCAAGTCTCCAGCCTCTAGCTCTCTACTGACTTACTGCTGTCCAAGACACACTCTGTTTTGTGGGTATTATGAAAGCTAGCAAAAGAACAATAAAAGCATTCCTGTTCTCTACTTCACAGATTTCTATAGCTTGCTGGAGTCTCTATCCTGCGTCCTCCAAGGAGGGCTTTCCTTGCTGTCATCTTTAGGGAGGTGAGATAAACTGGAGGTGTCCTGAGTGGGTGACTTCTCTTTGATAGCTTCATGTCCCTGCAAGTACACTTTAGCTTCTTGCAATAGTCCCCCAACAGGAAAAACCAGCGCAGCACCTTGGAGTGCCAAGAGAAGGGAGCAGCACGGTATGCTTCCCCGTGGGAGTGTCACCACCCTCAGTGAACAAAGGGAGCCTCTGGCTAAAGCAGTCTGCAGGATGCCCCTCAGACAGTCCTCCAGCATCCTATGAAATCGAGGTTCACAATGGCTAAGGACTGCCTAAGGGTCCACAGCTGTTAAGAGGGGGAGTCAAGATACTCTTGTAGGGTATTCTGCCTTCCACTTCCTTCTAGGGGCCAGATGCACTGTGTTAGTTGAGTGTAACATTTCCTGTAGGTGCGGTTACCTGTGGAGAAAATAACGGGGTCGGTGTTGCTGGTTCCTCGTGGGCCCCTGGGAACAGACGTGTGTCTAACTGCCAGCATGGTGGTGACAGGGTGCTCATCCTATCTGTGGCTGGGAATACCTGACTTGAGGAAGCAAACTGAAGAAAGGTGAGTAGAGTGGGCAGCTCAGGGAGAAAGCTAGCTGCTCCAGGGAGAGGAGCCTGGGTAAGCTCAGGAGCTGGGCTGTTACACTGCCAAGTATCCAGAATGACAAGGCGTGGGTTTGCCTGGAATCCTGAGTATCAGGCAGGGTGGGGACCATGTGGTACAGATGGTGAGATGCAAGGGGAAGGTGACAGACCCTGGCAGACTGCAGGACACCCTGGAGGCATGGATCGTGGGCAAGTGGGAGAACAGACGGTTTTAAGCAGGAGGAATGTGTTCACATTTATTTTTCCAAAGGATTATTCTGGAAATTTTATGTGGATCAGGGCCAGATTTTGGGGGGGTGGGGTGAGAGGTGGTAAGGACTTTGAAAATTTAGAAACTTGCAGAAATGCAAGAGTGAAATTGAAGAGTATTTGGAAGGAGAAAAACAGCAGAAATGTTCAAATTTGGGAGGGTAATTCAGGAGCTGAAGGTACTTGATGGCTTTCAGAACACCTGCTGGATCCTGGCACAACAGTGAGATGACCTGAACACGGTGCAATCAGTTTCCCACCGCTGATGTGAGGCCTGTGGCTGCCCACGCTGGGGCTGTCCAGTGGGGCCCTGGGTCTATCACTCAAGGAAAGGACTGGCTCCAGCCAGCTTGAGGTTGATCTACTGGGAGAGTCACAGAAGAAGCAAAGGAAAGACTTAGATAACAAAGCTACCAAGGAGCTGTAGAGATGGCTCAGTGGTTAAGAGCACTTGTTGCTCTTGCAGAGGACCTGGGTTCTATTCTCAGTACTCAAATGGTGGCTCACAACCATCCATAACCCCAGTTCCAGGGTATCTAACAGACATGTACATTTGTCACCTACTCATGCAGCCAAAACACCCATACACACAGAGTAAATAAATACATCTTCTAAAACTGAAAATAAAAGTTAAAAAAAATTGAAGGTACTAAAAGGAAGGCCAGTAGGGGGAAAGTCAGGAAGTTTCAGGAACAGGCGATGTCAATAGGCTCAGCGTCACAGAGACCCTGTGAGGTAAGGCAAGTGCTCACTGGATTGGGCCCTTCAGGTTCACCCCACAAGTGTCAAGGCTCGATGCAGCCATGGTGGGAGTAGATGTCAGAGCAAATGCAGTGCAGTGGCAGGAAGTAGATTTGTAGAGCTAAGCTCTTTCCCAGGGTTGAAGGAGAGAGGAAGTGCAAAACATAGAGCCACGTTCAGACAGCTCCTTTTCTTTTCATGTCTTCACTAGCATCATGGAGGAAGGTTGGCATCTTCAGTCTCCAGCAAGGCAGGGCCTGAAGCACATGAAGGCTTACTCCGTGGGTAGTGCAGACATAGGACCTCTCCTTCTCTCTTCTTCAGGGATGTCTGCCTGGCTGCTGGGATCCAACATGGGCTTCCCTCCTTGCATGCTTCTATCACTTTTCTCAGTTAGAAGGATTCCACAGATTATTGATTTCCCTAGTACAAACAGTTCGAGGGTAGCCAGACTTATTTAAGCTCTAGGGTCAGCACATGAAGCAGCTACTGCACCAAGAGGGATTGAACTTGCTCATAAGCTCTGGAGGCTCCTGGATGATGAATTACCACACGTCCTTTGCTTTCTGTTGCCGGGATTCAACATCCATCCTGACCTAAAGCAACTTGGAGAGGAAGACATTTGTTATCTCTTTTAGGTAAGAGTTCATCATCAAAGGAAACCAGGGCACAAGCTCAGACAGGAACCTGGAGGCAGGAACTGAAGCAGAGACCATGGAATATGTCTGTACTGGCTTCCTCTCCATGATTTGCTCTGCCTGCTCTCTTATGCAGCTTAGGAACACCTGCTCAGGGGTGGTGCCACACACTTTGGACTGGATCCTCCCACATCAATTATTAATCAAGAAAATGCCTCGCTGTTATGCCCACAGACCAATCTGATGGAGACAATTCTTCATCTGAGGTTCCCTCCCCAGGGGACCTCCTGTTTGTGTTGACAAAAACTGCCTAGCATGCCACGGGATGACACTAAGTGTCTTTGTGTTCCAGGGGAGTGCCCTGACAGCAGACCAGGATTGGAAAAGGACTCTGAAGAAGAAAAGAGGCTGAAGGACTTGGGGAGAACTGACGATTTGCTGGAGTCTGAGTGGTACATCTCTTCTAGCCTTCCTTCAGGGACATCAGGGACACCACCACAGGCTGGCTGGTTAACCACAGGGCTACAGAAATCAGCAGATGCTACAAGTCAAAGTTCTGCCTAACACCTCACTGGATGGTCCAGGAGTGAAGGGTGAGCAGCCTATCGGTACTGCACAGGAATCTACAAAACAGCCCTGGGCTCTGGTGAGCGCCCAGAGGACTTGACAAACAAGGATTTTTAGCACATCTTCATCCTTTTTTACTTTTCTTTAGAAGCAGACTAGAATGTTCTCTTCCTAATTGGGACCTTAGCATCTGGTCTGCTTTTCTAACATAATGAGAACAGGTTAAGAGGGCAAAGGGGCCTAGCTGACCTAAAATGGACTACATTTTGCTTTTTTCTATTTTCAGGGCTCAGGGATCCCTGGGACCCATGGAAAAAAATGAGCAGTACAGGGTAGGATCTCCATGAGTCCTCTTTGGGTGGCATTTGGGGCCAAATCTCCTTATTAGAAGTTAGAGAGAAGGAAAGGCTAGAGCTGGTGAGCTCAGTCTTCCAGTCTCGCTACCCAGAGCCCTGCCCTCACCTATCAGAAGGAAGGGGACACGAACCTTTGTCTGGAGAAGGAGCTTAACAAGAGCCTAGCTCCTGACTTCTCTCCACCCATCTGCCCTGGAGGCCTCATGGTTTCATTTCTAGGAAAATGCACAGCTTTGTCTTTCCAGAGAGAAAAAAAATAGGGTCTTGCAACTGTTGACAGCCCAGAGTGGTATAGCATAGCATTTAAACGGCCACCAATATGGAGTGCTATTGACCATGGCCAATAGATTCTGTAACACGCTTCATAATGCCCTGTGAAGATTCCCTGTCTCAGGCACATAGGTGTATCCATGTACTCTCATATACACAAGCAGCAGATACCATGTCCAGTGTCTGCATCTAAGGAAATACACTCCCTGCTTGCGCTGAATACCATGCCTTCTCCTATCTCATCCTCATGTGAGGAACAGCCATTTCTATCTACTCTGTATGGTCTAGAAATGAACTCACAAGCCTCACTTTCTCCTCATTTTCACCAACTTGTTTCTCTGTTTCAGATTTCTCTTCCTCCCTTGGTCTCTCGTCTTGTTTCTCTGCTTCAGCTCTCTTTCCTTTCTGTAGTTTCCCATGTCCCCTCCCCACAGCCCCCTCTGGTGCCTTCCTTCCTCTCCTTTCTTTTCTCCTTGGCAGCTCCTTTTCCCTTCCTGACTCTTTCCTGTCTCCTTTCTCACCCAGCAATCCCTGCCTCCCAAGGTCAACAAGAGCTGCATGGAGACCGCACTCACGTGGCTTTAATTAGGGTCCCTTCAAAAACCTTGACCCCAGAGAGAGCTAGGCCCTCGATTGCCAATTTCCTTAGCTCTATCTTTTGCCTCCCTCACCTTGCTCCTCTATGCCTTTAAGAGCAAAAAGCCAATAAAAGCGGTTTCGAATGGATAGGAGGACAAGAAAAGCCTGAAGGCATCCCACCTCCCCTTCCCAGGCATGGATGAGAAAATCGAGGCTGGACTCTGGAAGGAACCCGGATATTTCAGTCTCATGGGGCCAGTCAGAGAGATGCTGCTCCCCGGCCCTGGTACGTGAGCCTTTCTAGCTCTGGTGCCCCAGGACCTGGCCACAAAAGAACTCTGAATTTGGAAAACACCTTAAGGACTTGACTGCTTAACAACACGTGCTGACATTTTTTCCAGACGTGCCCCAGAGCATCTTGGGAAGAAGCTGCAAAGTTAAACAGAAACAAACGGTGAACTCAGTAATTGCACACACTCCTATTTTCTTTAGAAACCAACTGGATCTCATTACGGTAGGCTCCTGAACGTAGACAGAGAAAACCTTGTCGTCACCCGTTAAATATGTCTAATTTTACACACTGTCATGTAGTACTCCATCCAGCTGGCTCTCTTCGAGGAGGAGGAATGAATGATAGCCGCTTGGCCTGTTTCTCAGCACGTAGGGTTTTCTTTTTTTTTTTTCTCAGAAAGAGCTGGGGATGGTGCCTTGTCTCCTGCGTACCTGACAGCTGCGGCAGACTTATAATTAATCAAAACCAGAAACTGTCAGTCTAAGGCTGATAGGTCATCTTGTCTTAACCCAAATCCCACTACTTAGCTAGTCCTCAGTTTCCCCAGTCATAACGTGAGAGCCGCCTGGTGTTTCCCAGGGCCTCTGCAGTGCTAAGCATTGCTGCTGCTCAGACCCACTCTGTGCTTGCCAAGACCTTAATTGCATCAAAATGCTGAGCAGAGTCTGGTTTTTGTTAAGGCTTTTGCTTACAGAACCGTCTTCCAAATCGAGAACCTTCCTGATGCTTTTAAATAAGCCTAGACCTTAAGGAAAAATGCGAACTGCAGCACGGAGCCTCTGAGCACCCTCAGCTCCCCGTAATGAAACAGGCACAGAGGACACACATCCGGTTCAAGGACTTTATACTAACTTAGCATAACTTAACAGGCATAAGCTAATAGTCAAAGGGAATTAGTAATAGGGATGTGGCCATTTGAGCAGTGAGATGGGCCCATGTCATGGAATTTTTGCAGCTAAACCCTCTTGAGTTTCTGTACGCTAATAGCAATTAACTCCTGAGTTAATGGCAGCTGCGGTCATAATGAGATTGGAATTGATCATTTAGAGCCAGGTTCCCATAAGCTGGCCTTATGAGCCATTTCAGCCACAAAGCACTGCCTTGACCCCTTCTCCTCATACCTGCCATCATGACCCCATCTCTAAGGCTCTCTGGCGAGAGCAGGGAAGCTCCTTCACACACAGCCTGTGCTGGGCAGGGCGGAGGCAGAAGGCATGGAGGTAGCCTGTGCAGCCTGTGCAGTGGGAATCTGTGCCCTGAAGGTCAAATTCCAGATGCCTTCTTTTCCCCAACCCTGTCCTTTTCATTGGGACCTCCAGTCCATTTTAGGATTAGTTTCTGTTTCTTAATCTGCCACTTCTCAGCTCTGGACGATGAGTTAGCCTTCCTCTGTCTCAGCAGTTACAGCCCAAAGGAGCACGTTACCCACCAAGTGGGTATGTAGTAGTGATGAAAGAAGAAAATCTGTCTTGAAGATGTTCGCTCATTGCTTGTCTTGGTGTTCCAGCTAGCTTTTGCTGTGTAACAAATCACTCTCCAAATTAACGGTTTACAGTAACAATCATTTTGTCCAGCTCAGTGTTACAGGGGTCTGCTGGGTGCTTTCCCAGGACACCTTCGTACCACTGTTGTTGCTTGGTGGGGAGCTGACAGTTGGAGGGTCCAAGTATGATACATCCATACTTGTGGTTAGCAGATTTTCAACCTGAGTCATGGGAGTAACTGGGCCCTGGGAATGGTATCCTCCATCAGGTTAGCTTGGCCTCATTCACACAGTAGTCTCAGGACCACCAAGCTCAGGTAGGGAAGGCAAGCTTCAATGACAAAGGCTTCCTAAGTCTCCTGTGTTACACTTGCTTTTGTGCCATGGGCCAAGAGAAATCAAGTGACTAAGCCCAGCTACAGCATTTTCATCACCACCATGCAAAAGGATACACATTCCGAGCTCGAAGGGGTCTGTGCTTATCTGTCTGGTCTGCCATACCTAGCTTCCCTTTGGTTAGCTTTACTCATCTGCAAGATGGGATAGGCATTTCAAAAATGGCTACCGACACACGAGGAGTGAGTTCTAAAAAGTAGTTCCCAACTGTTGATAATAAAATTGAGGAAGCAGGGATGGGGCATGGCCCAGTGGGTAAAGTGGAAAGTGCCTGCTGTGCAAGCATCAGGACTTAAGTTCAGAGTCAAGCACCCACAAAACAAGGGGACCTGGTGATACATGCCTCATCCCAGCACTGGAAGACAGACTGGGGATCCCTAGTGCTTACCTAGGTAGCCATTCTAGCTGGACCAACAAGCGTCTAGATCAGTGTCTTGGTCCCTGAAAATACGGTGGGGCGTGGCTGAGTCCACCTCTGGCCTCCAGATGTGTATACACAGTTGCATACAGCCACGGGCACTCAATTAATAAAAAACTTAGTTTAAAAAATTAAATTGCGTCTCCATGATTTGTCATAGCTTGGCCAGGACATCACGGTGCTTGGGCAGGGGTGATGGTAGAACAGGCACCACCCTCCTTGTTTTCTCTGATGGACCTGAAGGAAACAGCGTAAGAGATTTGAACATTCTCTAATAACATAAACCCCACCCTCTGCCCCCAGTGCTTCAGAGATCTGTTTCCTGTGAAGGTCTAGGTGTGGCCTCATGCCTGTCCCCTGGTCTGGGATACTTTGGAAGGTAGCATGACCTAGATACTTGATGCATTCCCCCGCAGAGTGGGGGTTATGGAAGGGGCCCCACAACCTCCCCGTGCTCTATTTTTGGCTTCCTAGAGCCTCAGCCCATGAGTCAATATGTAGATAATCATAGTGCCAGCTCTGCATTGTCTGAACAAAAGGTGATTAAATTACTCAGGGATCAATTCCAGAGCTGTTTTTTCTTTCTTACTTAAAGAGCACAAACTACTTTCTCCCAAGTATAAAAGTCAGTATTTGAGGAGAAACTGGGCCTTATACTATCCTTATCAGAGACCCAAGAAAGCTTTGTGGGCTAAGATGCTAGCTCTCCCTTCCCACTTAGAAGGCAGTGGAGGCAGCCAAAAGAAGTTAGGATAGCCAAGCTCCCCTACCTCATACACAGGTTTACCTGCGTGTTTTTCCTCTCTTCCTATAGGTCATGGGAGTTTTGACCTGTAGGAACCATCTGCCTTAGCAACACCCAACCTCCCTGTCATGTTGGATGTAACAGTCAGCATAGCCTGAATTTTATGATGCAGTAACAAATGGGCCCTACAGCATAGCCTTACTTCATACTTATATTCCATATCTTTTCTCATAAGTCCCAGCTGTATTCTGTCCCATCTGCATTGCAGAACAGAGCTGAGAGAGTAGCATCTATCCCAGGCATTATGAGGCTCATGGTTGAGGGAAAACAGAGTAGAAGTCAATAGCTCTCAGGGCTTCTGTTCAGAAGCAGTGCCGTTCACTTCCGCTCACATTTCACTGGTTAAATCGAATCAAATGGCCAAGCCTAATGGGGTAGGGAGGAATAATCTTCCGTGGAAAAGACCAGTGAATATTTTAAACAATAATATAATCTAACACATATGGCCTCTACTTGGGTCTGCTCAGGGCTGGTGTTTAGACAAGGGTGTGAGTTTTCCAGGGCTGGGCTGGAGTGGGAACGAGACTCAGGGGTACTGTGGGGGATGTGGGGGGCCCACTGGCTCTGACTCTGTCTGCTTCAGTCTCCAACAGAGGAAATGTTAACAGGCACTTCTGTGAAGCCATTTGCTTATGAGCTATGCAAGTTTCCAGACATTTCAACTTGAAGCCGCCCCAAGAATGGCTGGAGTAAAGCCAGAAGCCTGGGCTGTCTAGTCCTATTTGAAGAACAAACTGCCCCCTCCTCTGAAGGTCACACAGGCCAGGCGGGCTGCACACTGGCTGGAAAAGCTGTGACGGTACCACATGCCCCTGTAAGAACATGGTATACTTTAAGTGCACTGTAATGCAGACCTTGACTTCTGTACAGAAAATATCAGAGAGCCTCAAACTCAGGCAGCTTCTTCACCTTGTCAGTCACGTGGCCTTTGATTGTCAGTCCTCTGCATGCCACCCTTGTCGGCAATCACTGGGACAAATGCCTTCAAAGCAGCCTTCCTTCAAGCAGAAAGGCTCTGTGGAAAGGGTTGACTGTGACTCCCAAAGTGCCTGGTAAAAACAATGTATGTGTGGTCACCCCATGTCACAGGAGGCCTGGTAAAGATGTACCCTCTGAGATGTCCAGCGGGAGGCCATGGCACTCAGAGAGCAGGGAGAGCTCACACGAGGAATGTCTTTCTAATGGGAGAGGTGAGAGACGGGATGAGATGAAATAACCACTCCCCATCACAGGAAAGGAGCTGATGTCTGCCTCCTAAGGGTATGCGGAGTGATGGTAAGCACAGAAACGAGGACACTCCAAGAATCAAAGGCCTAGAGCACTAGACCAGAGCTGTCTAATTCAGGGCGTTAGTGCGTGTGATCTCACCATGAAAATCATGGGCCTTCCTTCAGAGTAGCATATCCTATCTTACTTGACCTTGCTCTGGGCTTTTCATGTCCCTCCCCGACTGTAATTCACATCTCTTGGCCCATTTCTTGCAGGGTTCTACAAGTGAGGCATGACTTACAGGGCTGGGGGCTTCTACTCTAGGAGATAGGACATGGCCCCTGAGTTCTGACCAGGTACAGTAGAGATTTTCGTGAGTCATTGCGGCTATCCCGTGACGTCCAAGAGGCAGTGATGCACATGGCATAAACTGTCCCCAGGGGAGGTCAGGCACAGCCCTGTGGGTTTGCTATGAGCACATTCAAGCACATGGGGTGGCGCTTTGACCACCAAGCACTGTGTTAGCCTCGAACAGTGTTTTTGCTCTTCCTGGTCCTACTCTATCGTCTTCTTCCCTTGAACTGACAATGACTGTGACATGGCCCATTCTCATTCTTGCCATTCTCATGAGGTTCTCCCACTGTGAACCTGTCAAGAGCCTGTTCTAAGGACAGATACAAACACAGTTCAAAGGAACAAGAGGCGTGACACTCATCCACTCCATCACTGGTCCTGTACCAGGCCCCAAGCAGGTACCTTTGTGGCGCTAAAGCTGGGGGAGAGTCTGGCTGTTGTGCTGGAGAGTGGCCTACCAAGTGTCCAGGCAGCCGTTCCTGTCTGGGCTGCACTGCTCCAGCTTGGCCTTGATGGCGCTGTTGTCTATATCCCAGGAGAAAAGGACAGCAACAGGGTGGTGAGTTACCCTATAATATGGGTGTTATTGTGTATGGTGCCCAATACCAGACAGCCTGGCTTGGACCTAGCCCAGGCCTGGATGTGACCTAAGGGATGGCCTGTGTGAATGATGTGCTGGTCCTCTTCCATTGACTACACTGGTCCGGGTGCCACACTGGCTACTCCTGGGCCTGCCAAAGCATTTTTTTTAAAAAGAACTGGGCACCATGATTTGCTTGCGCTTCCACAGTATGCCTCGAAAGAGGAAACCGAGATGGTGGCAAGAAACCAACTAGGGACTCAAGGAGCTTTGCCCCTTCCTCTGGTGGGGACCAATTCCACCATGTTCCTCTCTCTCTAAAGCTACCAAGGCCACTATGGACCCCAAGACACTGGATCCTCTGAGGTGGGACGTGAGACCTCTTCTCAATCAGTCCCTCCTAATACCCGATTTAACAGGTAGGGGAAACTGAGGCACACAGAATGACTCATTCAAGACTCTACAGCAAAGCAGATGCTCTCATAGAAGAAAGCCTTGCAGTTTCCGTCTTCCTGAATGCACAGATCCATTTTCAACAGAGGCCACTCTACTCAGTTCCATCTCTGTTCCCTCAAACCTGTATTTGGTAATGCCATGTCTGTCATGGCTAGTCCTGTCCAGTGCCCAGGTCAGTCTGACTTAGCCCCAGCGCTCAGCTGCATGAACATAGCTAGGAGATGGACCTCAGGCTCGCATGCTTGCATAGCAAATGCTCTTACACACTGAGTCACCTTGCCAGCCCCAGAGCCTCTGTCATGTAATAATGACATCTAAAGTCACCTTGCAATAGGCACTGGGGGCGGGGGCACTTTGTGTGTATGACTGCATTTGCTGCCAAACCGTTCAGGAGAAAAGGCTTAATCTCTGTCCCCCTTTTATGTGACAGAACGGATCAGAGAGTCTAAGTGGTGCACTCAGGGTCCCACAGCTCAGATATGGAGGAGCTAGGAGTCTCGGGCAGGCTGGAGAGCTGCCAAGGAGGCTCGGTTGTGCAGAATGTTTCCGAAAGGCTCTGAGGCTTCAGCGTTTCAGCCTCCTGGCTAATTGTTGACAGTCTTCCTGGGGGAGAACGTGATGAACGCAACCAAGCTCTCATATTTATTCTTCCTCTCCCTCTTTCTCTCTCTCCCTCCCTCTCTCCCTTCTCTTCCACCATTCCTCGTCTGCCTTCCTCCTTCCTTTCCTCCCTGTCTAGCTTTCCTTTCTTGTAAGCCTGCCATAAATCAGGAGAGGAAGAGGCACAAAATAAACAGTGATGGATCAGGGCAGAGGCTTTGGAGTGGAATCATACTGTTTGTTTATTTATTTATTTTGCAAAGCTGCCTTTTCCCTTAGCCCTTTTCTGCAAACTGCCCCTCTCCTGAGCTTCAAAGAAAAGCCTGCTCCCAAGCAGGATCTTTCGCCTGAGCCAAAAGCCATTTATCTGGAATATTAATATGCCAGCAGCGGCCTGTGACAGTGCCTGCTGCTGATCATACACGCCCAGCAATGATCCCTCCAGGGAATGCTCAGGAGGCTCCAGGAAGCTAATGGGCCCCCTGGGGCACATTCTAGTTACCTTTTGTTTGTCTTTCCAGAGCTTCTTGCAATTGCTAGCCAAGCACGTCCCCAGTGGACCTCTGGGGGTGGGACGGAGCAGTCAATATAGACCCACTCCCACCTCACCCTTGATTGCTCCTCACTCAGGGCACAAAGCTTGGGAAAGAAGAATAAGACAAGATTCTCAAGTGCTGGTCCACACACAGCAGATGCCCCTCTGCTTCCACTGGGGTCCATCTTGCTAAACTCGTAGTAAGTTGAAAATTTCTCAACTGGAAAATGTTTTTAGTACACCTGACCTATAAAACACCATAGCTTAGTCCAGACTTAATCTGCTGTCTGTCTGTCTATGTATCTATCTATGTATCATCTATTATCTATCTATCTATCTATCTATCTATCTATCTATCTATCTATCTATCTATCTATCTATCTATCTATCTACTGTGTGTGTATGTGTGTTTGTGTGTGTCCAAGTATGTCTGTGTGTGTGCTTAGAGCAGTTGTGGTTGTACTTGTGTGTGAATGCAAAGGTCTGAGTTTGACATCAAGTGTCTTTCTCAGTCACTTTTTACCTTATTTTTTGAGACAAGGTGTCTCAAGAACCTGGAGTTCAGTTACTCAGCCAAGGCCGGTAGCCAGTGAACTCCAGGAACTCTACAGCCTAGGCCTCATTAGCACTGGGATTCCAAGAGCATATCGCCTCAACTAGCTGTAATGGTCTGTCCTGTCCCTTTAAGAGACAAGGCCTGCCCACTCCCTCCCTTCTAGTCTCTTTGTAGAGGTAGCTACTACTGCCT
>NC_022013.1:63828693-63836813 GCF_000317375.1 Microtus ochrogaster | reverse complement strand
TATCCAAACTCTCACCCTCCGTGACTCCTCGTGGGACTGGCTGCCCCACCAACCCGCTGAGGTTTCTCATCCGCTATCTTCTACTTGCCTGGGACCCACAGAGGCCTTGGTTGGTGGGACCTAGCTCCCCTCGTGGCCTGCTACAACTTTTTTTGTTTGAGAAAGGGGTGTTCTGGGTAAGTCAGTTGTGGAGATCACTAGTGGCAAAAGGCCAATAGTGGAAGGGTTGGTTCCCATCTCCATCAGGAGGACATGCTGGCAGGAGAGGGTGGGCAACTGACTCTGGTTGCGGAGTCCCCCCCCCAACTCCTAGTGGCCTGTGCTGGTCCTTGGGGTGGCTCCAGGGTTGCAGGTGGGTCTACATGTGGCTTCAGGCTTGTGGGGGGAGTATAAGGACGAGGGAAGATATCTGACTCATCTGGTCCTCCATGGAGGACAGACTTGGCCTCTTCTCGGGGGTTTTAAGGGGAAACCCCGCAAATGCGAAGGGGATACAGTCAGATTTGGTAGAAGGAAAGGCTTAACCCAGGGGAGGAGGTCATCAACTCTGTCAATGAGACCCTGCCTAGTCACGATGCAAGGAATCTGGTTCGAGTGTGCTGTGAGAGGTTGGAAATCAATGTCCTCAACCTTAGAAATCAAAATCAGGTGAGAAGATCCCAGGGGCCAGACCACGTTGAAAGAGGGCCATTTGGAAGAACAGAAAATGACCCATCTACCCTTCTGTATGTCAACACTGTTGTTACGAGCGGTATCCTTTACATCCTTCCAGTGGGCTCGAATGAGGTCCAAGGGGGAAGAAGGGGTAGGCCCCATGGCCTGTCCAGTCAAGTCAGTCATTAACAGAGATACAAAGACAGAACACACAAGATCAACAAACACAACAGTTAGACAAAGGGCCCAAAACAGTCTCCCACGGGTACCAGATGGTCTGGTTTGTTGAGAGCCCAGAGATTCAGCTTCAACGAGACCAAAAATTGTACAGATGGGATGTGAGCTGTTCAGTAAGGCTACCTGGTCCCCAGAGACTTCAGATTCAGAATTACAGATGGGGCCTGACTGGGTCCCTGATGGGATAGTCTCAGATGAGAGACCCCCACCCAGACAAGGAAAGAGGACATCTCCCAATTTCCCTAGGTCAGCCCTCTAGTGCATCTGCCAGGGCAAGTTGACCTGTTCAGATTCCGTTTCCGAGATCAGCACCAACAAAAATGGAAATAAGACAGACAAGACTTCAAACACAGATAGACTTACCGAGGTTGACCAGAACAAACCTTTGGGGTGAGTCCTGATGGGGGTCTCTGGGAATCCCAGATGAGCCCCCAAATGTTGTGCCCAGTCCATGGGACCCCAAAAGACCACCAGGGAGACTGACTCACCAAAATGCAAAAGCAATGTTTATTGTCATGCATATAATTACAAGCTGGCAGGTACCTTGCCAGAGCAGCGAGAGGGGTACCCCACCCTTCTAGAGAGCATTATTTAAAGGCAAAACCCAGAAAAGTTACTTTAGCAGGGTTTGGGATGATGGGTTCAATTCTGATTGGCTTGTGTCTAGGAATTTTTCACAAATTTTATTCTTGAACCTCGCCTGTTGCTTGTCAAGTTTTCTTGTTGGCTGGCCCTCGGGTGGGGACATTATACAGTTATCTGTACTTTCCAGATGGCTACCCTGTTACTTTTACCCCTGGCCTTTTCTGAGGACTGGAATGTTTTACACACCATACAAGATAGAGATGGAGGACAAAATGGAGGAACTTTGGTTCTTCACTGGAGACTCATATACATCTTGAAGTCAGAGTAAGAAGAAGGCCTCAGTCACAGCTCAGCGACTCCAGGGTTGCATACCTTTAAGAATTAAGGGTTGATTGGCTTTCAGGTCTTCAGGTAACCTTTGACTTCAGGGTCTCCTTTGTACATTGTGCTGGTTGAACCTGATGTTTGACTTCTAGGGTCCTTGGGGTGAGATGCACTGTAGTGATGGAGGAAGAACACTAAGCCAGGTAGCAGGATGCTGCTGTGTAAAGTTACATTTCAACCCTACCAACCCTTGTTCTTGCCACACAGTGTGTCTCCCCAATGCCCTATCTTTCCTTGAAGTGTAGATTACAAAATGGCCATGATGTTAAATACTCAAGGACCATCAACCCCTCGCTGATACTGTTCTATGTACTTTATATGCACAGTTTACCCTGTTTGTATGACTTTCCCATCATGGAGGTGGCCTACTTCACATGGTGTGTGGAAGCCACTCACCCAAGGTCACAAAGCCACTGAATAACAGAAATAAGAACTAATTCAGATGTGACTTGCTTTAGTTCTCGGCCACGAGACCAGGAGTTCTCAGACCTAATTAGGAATCAGAACCATGAGGGCTGAATAAATTTAGCTTCCAAAATGTTCTTAGACAATGCTGGTGTGCAGCCCTTGCTGTGAAAGCTGTCTGTCTTTAGCAGAGCTGAGAAGAGACCAGACTTACCCTGAACACCGAGTCTCTCGAGTCTCCAAGAACCTTGTCTTTCCCTAAGTGTCATTCACAAAAACAATGCTCCCACAAATGACAGAACATGATGATGGGCAGAAAAGAGGGGCAAGAGCTGTGGCCAAGTGTGTGTTAGGAATTTTGGTTCAGTAAATTTAAATTGCCCTCTTTGTTGGTTTTCTGTTTTGTGTTTTCTCATGTAAATTCCAAATGCAAAATATGACATAATTTGACAAGTGCTTAAAACATTTCTGATCTGAGTAACTTCTTTATTTTTAATTTTTTATATTTATTTTTATTTGTTTATTTGGTTTTTCAAGACGGGGTTTCTTTGTGTAGCCTTGGCTGTCCTAGAACTAGTTCTATAGACCAGACTGGCATTGAACTCACTGAGATCTGCCTGCTTCTGCCTTCTGAGTGTTGGGATTTAAAAAAATGGACTAGTACCCAAAGGATTGTATAGAACAAAGACACCAACCCTTAGCTCACACTGACATCTGTTATAAGTCCCTGGAGCAAGTGGTCTCAATATTCTCTAATATTAGATTAGAGAATATCTAACATAGGCTTGCTAGGATATTCAAGTAAGATCCCATCTGCTATGGTTGGGACATAGTTTGCCTTCCAAGGGCTCATGGATATTGGTCATAAGTTTGAGAGATATAGACCTTGTAAGGGTGGAACACTGAATGTAGTTAGGTCATTAGGGTCACTGACTCAGAGGGAATTAAAGCAATTTCTGTGTAACCTGAGCTGGAGGTCATAGAAAAGAAGGTTGTCCCCTCTCTTCTGTGGCTTTATTTCTCACCAGATGGTCTCTCCTTTTCGGCCACTCCTGCTTTTATGATGATATGACCATAGTGCCTCCTGCAAAACTAAATAGGAGCAGGTCCATGCCCTTGAACCTCGATAACTGTGAGCTAATTAAATCTCATTGCTTTATAAAAATCTTTGCCTTGGGTATTCCATTACAGTAACAGGAAAAACAAAACAATACATAGGATTGCCACATCATTTCAACTTCCAACTATTGCAAGTATACACATCTTGAGACTGAGTAGACCCAGTGGTGCTCTTCTCTGCAAAAGAGGAAGAATAGTGTTTTATGAAAGCCACTGGGGGAAGGGGAGACTTATCTCAGAAGTCTGAGGAGCCTTGTGCTGCTCCAGTGAATGGAGGAGAGTGAAAAAGAGTTTGGGCCTCAAGATTCTCACCACCCACCCGTCTGCATCAAGACAGGTTGCATCAGAGACAATGAGCTAAATGTGGGAGCCACTTCCTCCTGAGGCTCAAGGAGCTATGTCAGCAGACAGATGGAGTCTGAGAAGGAAGTGGCTTCACTCCCCATCTAATCCAATCATACTGCTTCTCAGCACTGTGGCATTGAACGGCAAGATGTACGTGCGCACAATGAATTGGCTCTTCAGATCTGACAGAATTTCACTCTGTTCCTAAGGTAGGCAGGAGTTTGAGTTTCAGCTCCAAAGAGCCACTGAGCACTGAAGAGAAAAATCATAAACTAGAGGTCTCTAGAGAGGCCTCTACCCATGGAGATTCCGGCAGAAGGACCTGAGATCCAGTGCAGTGTACCTAAGGCAGTCTAGCAGTCTTAGGCCCCTTGGATGTGGGCTGGACCCTCTGTATGACTGTGGTTGAGGATGCGATGGGAAAACAGAAGTCCTTCCTCTGGGGTTCAGTGGGGGTTCTATGTTCAGTCAACTGAAGTCATCAGAAGAGCTGACAGAATGAAGGGTCTATCCTTAACTGAAAGGTTCCTATGATGAGTGGCAGGAGACCTCCATTTCATTGCCTGTGAGTGAGTCCATAGGACTGTTTGTATCCATACAGTATTGCAAGTTCCTTCCTCATAGCCAGTGACCTCCAAAGAGCCAGCAAGACTGGCAAGTGCTCCATGGATGACCCCCAGAAGGTACAGAGATGCTTTTACACATTTGTTTGAATCAAACCAGCCCCATATGAGGGATGAGAATTAAACATAATTGAGAGGGAAGCAGCATCAAAGAATTTTTAAATTCTTTGAAAAGCACCATACTAAGAATTTTCAAAATACTAAGTAGATTTTCAAAAACTACTGTTTTTGTTCTGTTCTCAAGAACAGAAAGTATGAGAAAGAGAGAGAGCACATAGTTGTGAGTAATTAATCTATATATGGTTAAATATAAGTGGACAATTATAGTTTCTTGATATATGTAATAAAAGTGCTAAATAAAGACCTGTATCAGAAATGACACATTTAAAAAGGAAGAAAAATCAATTAACAGTCTGGAGCTAATTATAGTAAAATTATTTTGAGAAAATTTCGGCCTTTGGAGAACAGGAGCAGAGAAAATAGAAGCAAGGGTCTTTTTTAGTCACACACTATTGAGCAGTATAAGCAGAAAGAGAAACCTTTGTCATTTTGTCTTCATGAGGTGGAGAAGCATGTGCTTAATCAATCACGAGATGAGAAAACAGAAGGAAAACACTAATGGAGTGGAAAAATAGAGCAAAACATGACAGTAGTGGGAAGGGGCAGAAGAGGTGTCAAAATGAAGGGAATGGGAGACAGAAAACCAACTTTAAGGAAGAGAAACTATGTGAAACTGTTGTTACACTAAAGGCGAATGGACTAAATTTTCCTATTTAAAGACAGAAATATTAAATAACCAACAGGAGATGAAACTGTTTTCTATGGGAAGACATTGGATAAAGGTACACATTAAAAAATAATAAAAGAGGGTAGAGGTGAGGGGGTCTATCTGTGGTACACACTGGATGACTGAAAGTCCTATTCCTGATTTTTTCTCTCTGATACACTCTCTCTAAAACAGTTCCTGCACTGGAAGCATCAGTTCCTAAGGCGAACAGATAGATAACAGATATAGCAAATAGCTGGGGAGTGTCTCCCAGACTCCCAGTGGTTCAACGTGTGGTCTCCAGCCAGTGACAGTGTTTGGGAAGGCTGTGGAACCGTTGGGAGGTGGTGCCTCTTTGGAAAAACTGTGAAACTGATGGAAGGAGGGTCTTGGTATTTGGTAGACTGGCCACTGCCAACCTGCCCTCTGCTTCCTGGCTGCAGGAGCAATGTGATCATCCACCTCACTCCCTTAGCATCACAACTTCTCCACCGTGATGGACTGTATCTCTTAAGCTATAAACCAAAACAAACCTTTCTTCTCATAAGTTGCTTCTCATCAGATATTTAGTCACAACAACAAGAAAAATGATTAACACAGATGCCAACTGTTCAGATCTTTTCAGAAATCAGCATTACAGAATTGGCACAGAGAGTCAATTATATCTCATTTATTTTCGCCCCAGCTTAGATCACCTATACTGAGTAACTTGCAGAGGATGGTGTTTGACATACCTTTTCAGATTAGAAATGGTCCCCTCTGAGAGCTTCCTTGAGACCAAATAGTTGCCAACTAATCCATATCATATAAAGTCACCCCATTTTTCTCTATCCCAGTCATGAAAGAAATAATAGTTGATCATAAAAATGCAAACACTGGCTACATGTCATGAAGCCAGATATTAAGCACAAAAGGCTTGAAGCGCAAACTCCTGTGGTTGAAGATTGTGTCATTTCCATCTTTTCTAGCCCCTCAGGACCCCAAAACTCAGGGTCCTGGAACACAACCTTTCACTCATAGATAGTTATTTTGCAATTAGGGAATGCCAGACACTGTAGCTGGCTGACTCTGCAGACTCAGCAGTCAACCAGCACGTCATTGCCTTTGTGAGACACATATTCTACACTTTGTCTTGGCCAAGAGGCTAAGAAGCAATCAGAGCACACATTCTAGAGGGGGCAGTGGACAGTGAAGAGACACCAATGATAAATACACACTTGAAATAAAAAGTAAGCAGGCCAGAAGACCTGCAGGTAAGGTGCATTCTTCTAATCTATCCAACTTGGGTTCACTAAGTTGAGATCTAGTATCTATCCATCACTGTGCCTGAGGGGTTACAGGTTGTGCACTTTCAAGTCACAGTTATGTGTGATCATTGTACAGAGAAGGTGATGGAAAAAAGAGTTGAGATTGCTGTGAATTTTTTCTGATTATTAGACAATGTGGTGGTTTGGATAAGATGGCACCCGTGGGCTCATATATTTGACTGTTCACCAGGAGTGGAACTCTCACAAGAGTAGGATTGGGGGTGTAGTCTTCTTGGACCCAGTGTACCAAAGGGGATATGAGTTTTCAAAAGCCCATTCCATCCCAGCTTTTCTTTCTCTCTGCCTGCTGATCAGGATGTAAATCTCAAATATTTCACCATACCCACCATGCTTGCTGGCATATGACAATGAACTAAACCTCTGAAACTGTAAGTGGGATCCCAGGTAAATGCTTTATTTTGTACAAGTTGCCTTGGTCATGGTGTCTCTTCTCAGCAATGGAACAGTCATGGAGATAGGTAAGAGGGGATCCACAAAGGGTTCAGACTTGACCAGTGAGATCAAGTTTGTGTTTTCAAGAGGAGTCTGAAAGACACACCAGTGTTGGTGAGATGAAATCAAAGTGGGAGGGACCACTTCAGAATGGGGGTGTCAATCTTCCTGAACAATGGTGTCTAAGAGTGTTTATCAGTGACACGATATTCTGAATCTCATGACTATAGTCAACTGTGAGGAAGTACCAAACTATGGGTGCCTTGGTTACTTTTCTATTGGTGTGATAAGACACCATAATCAAGGCAACTTAGAGAGGAAAGAAATTATTTGGGGCTCACAGGTTCAGAAGACTAGAGTTCATGACCATCATGGCATGGAGCATGGCAGCAGATGGGAATGCATGGTCCTCCACCATAACTGACGGCTTACGTCCTGATTCACAAGTAAAAGGCAGAGAGAACTAACTGCGAAGAATGTGGACTTTTGAAACCTCAAAGCTTGTCCCCAGTGACATACCTCCTCCAACAAGACCACACCTTCTAATTCTTCCAAACAGTTCACCAACTGGGAACCAAGTAGTATTCAAACCTATGAGTCTGTAGGGGCCATTCTCATTCCAACCATCACAATGATTAAAATGACCTTCAGTGAAGTCACCATTCCCTCACTGTGTTGTAATGCCCATACCAGCTGATTAGGAAGAGAGGGCCACACTTTGCCCATAGCAACAACAAGAGCAAGCAAGTGATTATAATTCAGTCAAGACACAGAGAGGAAGGGCCAGCCTGCTCTTTTTGTAATAGCCTCTTTTTGACAACTAAGACTCCTACAATAATCCAAAGGTGCTCCTTCAGTGGTATAAGGACCTCCCACTAGGCCATACCTCTTAATATTCTGATTCTGCTACCTGCTCCCTGCCCAGTAGTGCTCTCCATGGGATCCAAGTTGTTAATCCAAGGACCTTTGAGGTAGATCACAATAAGTCTAATTCCAAGCCAAATCAGTGACTTTGAAATTTTTAAATTTATATTAATATTTTTTTAAGCATAAGTGTGAGTAGCCACATTTGATTCAAGGTGGCTTAAGGTTATACAATTCAGGGCTTATGGAGCCACAGGCCACCTGTACTGATGCTGTGGTACTGATGGTGTAGTACTGATGGCGTGGTACTGATGGCGTGGTACTAATGCTGTGGTATGGATGCTGTGATATGGATGTTGTGATATGGATGCTGTGGTA
>NC_022013.1:63810876-63827913 GCF_000317375.1 Microtus ochrogaster | reverse complement strand
AAGAAGACAGTGTGACCCCTCCAATCAAGCAAACACAGAGAGATGTACATATATCCACTCACATAGTAAGTTCATTCTTCCCCCCTTTTTTTGACACCTTCCATAGAGATTATCAGAAATTCAGGCAAGGATGTGAGCAGACAGATATTTATGAATGTGTTCTTTGTAGTGGCAAACTTAGATGCAAACTAGATACACATTGAAGGATCATCTTGATAAAGAACTCCCTGCCAGATATTAGGATACACACACTAATGAAAGTGGCAATGTCAAATAATATTTAATAAAATGCCTGTGGCATATTACTGCTAATTATATGGCTCTGTGGACTGACAAAGGAGAAAAAGGAAAGTCGACAGAATGCCTGCAGCTTCTATCATCAGGTGATGGACTTATACTTCCCGCTTTCTTTTCTTCTGCATCTTTTCATATTTTCCAAGTTCTCTACAATGAGTCAGCCTTGGTTTCTTTAGTAATGAGGGAGTAGGGGTGGGAAAGGGTTATTTTTAAATGGAAGAAAGCCATATTTTCTTTCTTTCTTTCTTTTTTTTTTACTAAAAAAGACATTCTTTTTTGAAACGAAAGTCATCACCACTCCCCACCCCACCTCCCAGAGCCTATGCCCAAAGAACCTTGTGTCCTAGAGACCTCTATAGGCTCCAGATGTTATCGTCACTGGTGGCCTGGTGGGAGGCTCAACCATAGAGTCATTCCCCTGCTGGCAAGCTGCTGGGCTTCAAGGCAAGGAGAACTCAGACATCCCTAAAGGAGTTTGGGGTGGTAATGAGACAAGACCATATCTCTGTATGGCCATTTTTAAGGGTCTCCATCTTTAACACTGTCTGTTGAACATCTGTCTGGTTTCCTGATTTGGGGTCTCCTCTACTCACCATCTTTATCCTTCTTTACCTCAGTGTTTTCTCTCTCTAGCACCCCATCTCTGCCCTCAGCCTATCTGCCTCTTGTTACTTATCTTGAGCCCTCACCCCCAGGCCCTCTATGTCTCCATCCCCTCCCCTTTCTGCCTCGAGGAAGCTGTGGAGCTTGGCAGGGTGCTGAAGGTGATGGGCTGAGGCCTGTTGAAGGCCCCAGGAGCTGTTACTATTACTGTTGGCTGCTGCTGTCAAGAGAATGTTCTCACATGTCATGTATCAGAAGAGAGTGTCTTCACTTCCTTCTGCCTGATCCGAACAAAAACGCATACAGTTCTGCACAGATCCCTGCATGCAGGCAGCAGCAGTAGGCTCTCGAAAGCTGTCCTAAGGATGTGTAAAGTCACACAAGGGGCAGAGCGGAGAAGTCACACCATTCTGATAATCTGAGAGGTCTGCCCCCTCCACTGCAGAGATGTCTTCACTGAAGCTTCTGTGCTAAAAACAGTTTCCCAAGCCAAGCACACTAGGCCTTGATCTGGAAGCTTGCCACACGCCACTTAGAAGAGTTGCTTCTGGTGAGGAAGGAAACCTCCATGCACCATGGCTGGTGGCACTTGAATGTGAGGGACCTTATAGCTGGGCCCAGCTGTTTCCTCTCCTCCTGCTAAAACCTCAGTGACATCCGTGTAGGGATCCCCCAAGAGCACGGGCCCAGCTCTCCACCCGCTGGCAGCCAGAGGACTAGATAAAGTCTAGTTGAGACTTACTTGGCAGTGTAGGGAGAAAGGACAATCGCTCAATTAGGAAGTGGGGAAGTTGAGGCAAAAGGGGGAGCATGCCAGCCAAGACCTCACCTGAGTAGAGGGTTAGAGCAGGCTGTCCAGGTGCCAAGGGCTTGCCCTTTACAGAGAATAGCACTGAGTTGTTTTGCTTGGTGCCATAACTTTGTTTCTCTGACACCCTGTTACTCATTCATCTGTCTGTCTGTCCATCCTTCATCCATCCATCCATTCATCCATCCATCCACCCATTCATCCATCCATTCATCCATCCGTTTCCCCGCCCCCGCCACCTTCCCAAGGGTACCTCAGCCTGGGCTCAGAACTCCCCTTAGCGTCTACCTGGAAAGACAGGGCATAGTCACCTCATTCTGGAAAATACCTGAGGTACTGTTTCAAAAAGTGAGGTGCCCTTCCACCTCAACTCCCAGGCCCTGCATGGTAACTATGGGACCCCAGGAGTTTGTTCTAGATAATTTGTTATATGGGACCAAAGCTTTAAAATTCCAAAGCTCTGGCTGCCTTGAAGAGATGGTCATGTTGCCTCACTGCAGTTCATAGGGAAGAGCAAAGGACTGGGTTCTAGAAATAGCGGCCATCTTTTTTAACCTTATTATCTGACTGTGGAGGATCATAGGAAGGCTAAAAGGGAGATTTTCCTCAGAGCAAGAAGTCCTGGCCTACAGTCAGCCTAAATAATAATGGGCCAGGGTACAAACTTTCTAGGTTCCCCTTCAAACAGGGTAGTTGACTGTTGACAAGAGGGCAGAAACCTGGGAGCCACACAGACACACTGAGTCATCCTTTGGAAGACCTTATAGCAAAACCAAGTGGGTAATATTCGCTTTTAACTTTGTAAAATTTAATTATTTACTTCAGTTATTAATTATGATCATTAATATATAAATTTTAAATATTATCTCTCTGAGAACTGAGAACAAATAGATATAAGGAAGCCATTTGCTAAAGGAATTTAATGAATGAATTCCTCAGGGATCCTTTGAATGCACACAGTAGAAGGCGTCTGGTATCGTGATGGTTTATCAAATCAACTTGGTCAGGAGGACAAATGCTGTGCTGGAAGGGGACATGGAGGTGGCCCAACCCAAAAGAGAGGGAGGCAGAGTGATGGAGGATCTCCAGCAGAGACAGCTCTCTGGTCACTGAACTGTGGCTATGTCAAGGGGAATGCTGGGCTGGAGGTCAAACATCTAGCAGCTAACAGAACCAGTTTATGTCTTCCTCATCTCCACTGTCTTTAAAAAAGAGTCATATCAACAAAGGCCAAGAATTGGAAGTATCTCCACATCTGCCTTACATATCAGGATAGAATCTAGGAGGTAGCTTGATGGTCCATGAAGCTGTTAGCATGTTGGCACTGGGAAGAAGATGCTTGAATGTCCTGGACTGGTGTCCTAGACTATTAGAACCCATTAAAGGGACCAATGCAACCAGACCTAGGGAGTATGTCCTGATGCCACCCTTAGCCAGGGCTTAGACCCTTTATGCATTTCTAACCTCTTTTCAGAATAATGAAAAATAAATCTCTACTGGCTGTGGTGAGGGCCAACCACTACACAAAACACCAAGAACAAGAGATGCCATTATTCAGGGCTGGCCTCCAGCAATGATCCTGCACTGAGATTTTCTGTGGGTGTGGCAAGGAACTCCCAGGAGTACAGCAAGTACAGTTATCTGGGAAGCAGATTCAAAGCCACGTCCTCAGGTTCCCACTGCCAGAGAAGCCAAGCTTGCCCACAGTGAGTGGGGCCAACCATTGGAATTTCGAGCAAGCCTCTCTATCTAGATGTGGTTAAAGTGGAAATTCCAACATATCTAGTTTTGTTGAGAAGTTGGTTTTAATGGTGATCCTAGAAACAGACAGCAGTCTAGACCCAAAATGTGCAGCCCCACCATGTAGGCTGGCGGCCAGAGAAAAGGAGTTGGCGTACAGGAAACTGAAGTGAGGTGAAGAGACAGTAATTGGTGGAAGATAAGTCAGTTTTCAGCTTGTTTAGCTGCTCTGTTAGTTTGTGGAATATTTCATGAAGACTGAATTTACAGAAGCCTTCCTAGGCCTAGAATAACACACAAGGTTTAGATATCTCAGGTCTAACACTGACCCAACACGGGCAGCTCTCTGAACAAACCTGGAAACCTCAGATTCCATACTGCATAGCGCTATGTGTTACTGTCCCATCTGTATGCAAGACCAGGAAGGCAGAGGATAGATGGATGTCTATGTGGCCCCCACAGAGCTGGGCCAGGACTAGACATCATGAAGGAGGCTATGCTACGTGGCCATCAATCAACTGAAAGGGAATTTCAGGTTGCAAAGACTGTAACTAATTTCTGAAGACCAGAACTCTTAGAAATAAAGTGTTTTTGTTGCTGCTATTTCTTTTGTCATTTTTATATTTTTTGAAGCTACTAGGTATACAAAATCCAAAGCCACTCCATTTGCTCTGGAAATTGGCACTTGATGGCATCACGGTAGGCACTGTGTAGTGATGGTCTATAAGGCATCCACACACTTTGTCCTACAGACTCAGCACTAGGAAGTGATACCATTCCTCCTTACAAAGGTGTGTGCTTCCTTCATCTTTTCCTGGCAGCTCATCCTTCCAAAGATGGCCATGACAGTGTCTGCAATGCCACACACTCTCTAGGGCATACGTTTTGTTCCAACTAGGAGGCAAAGTCAAACTCTCCAGCTTCTTGAATCAACAGGTTCTCTCCTTCTTTGACTAAGCTAATCGGGTAGAGACTGCACTGTGCCTGTTCTGGCAGCCTTGACTGACATTACAGATTCTGAGCAGTTAGTTGTCAAATTATAAGTGCAAACATGGGGCCGGGGCAAAATGCTTGCTGTGCAAGCTCACATACCGGAATCCAGATTCTCAGGACCCACATAAAAAGCTGGGCACTGTCTTGGGCATCTGTAATTCCACTGTGTGGGTGAGCAGAGGAAGAAGCATGCCTAGAGCTCACTGGCCAGCTAGTTTAGCCAAATGGTGAGCTCCAGGTTTTGTGAAAGACCCCTGTCTCAAAAATCACAGAAGAGTGTGGCTGAAGAAGACATCTGACATTAACCTCTGGCTTCCCTGTGTACCTACATACATGTGCACATGCTTGCCCACATGGACACAAGTGAACACACACATATGCATAACACACACACACACACACACACACACACACACTCAATACAAAAACCTTAAGACCATCATCATGTAAGCAAGAGCCTCAATCCCTCCCCCAGTCCATGGAGGATGGAACGCTGCCAGGAGAAAGAGAAGTCAAAGAACAGTGGCAGAGCACCATCCTTGTGATTCCTAATGTACCTTCTTCAACACTTATCCTTCAGTTCTGGCAGCCCCAGTTGATACCATGCATATCAGCCCTTCCCCCTCCACATTCCTAGCCTATGACACAGTGAACAAGTACAGTGATTGTCCTAGGGCAATGTGTTTTGGGACAGTTTGTTTTGCCACAACAAACCAAAATAGTGCTCTGAGAACATTTATGCATGTTTGTTTCTGTTCTTGGCTGCAGGAAGCTCAGAGCTAGGTTTCTGACTCAACCCTGACAAGGCTTCACATCTCGTCCTTACTCTTGGATGTATCCAATTGCACATTTGATCTTTAAAAAAGCTATCTTAATTACAGCTGACTTGTGTTGTATATAAAACTCTCCCCCACCCTTTGGGAAATGAGAGGATGCTGAGAATTCTCTTGATTCATTCCTCCTGTACGCACTGAAAACCATTCCCACATGCCAACGTTCTATTTAACCTTCATGTCTGGACCCGAGTACATAGCCATGGTTGACACCCAGTGGGCCACCTTTCCGGCACTGTCAGTATGTCTCACCTCTGTCTGCCTTAGTTCTGTCTCCAAAGTATCTCTGTATGAACCAGCCTTACTCAGTTAGTATCCGCCTACATAGGGGCTCTCTCAGTGCCCAAAAGGCCAAAGATGGAGCTTGACTGCAGGAAGTTAAGTTAGACAAGCAGAGAGTTAGCGCTGATCTTGGTGGTACAATGACTAAGAGTTGAGAACAGGTCCAAGTTCATATGCATACCTGTCTGTGTGGCCCTGGACAAACCCTGGAGGCAGTCACCATGGCCAGGTGTGAAGGTTTTAATTGTCAAGTTGACACCATCTAGAATCACCAGAGAAGACATCCCAATAAGAGAGTGTCTAGAGTGGGTTGGTGTGTGCGTATGTCTGGAGGGGGTATTTTGATTAAGTTAGGTGAGGTTGTAGGTGGCCATTCAGTGGGTGGGCAATCCTGGACTGTAGAAAGGACAATGAGATGAGCGAGAGCACATGAGCATTAATCCATTGCTCTCTGTTCTTGATTGTGATGTGATGTCATCACTTCTCTCAAGCTCCTGCCACTGTGACTTCCCCCTGGATCTCCAAGCCAAATAAACACTTTCCACCTTAAGTTGAGTTTATCAGGTTATTTTATTACAGCAACAGAGAATGAAAGCAGGATATGGGTATTCTACAGGTCCACAATGTGTGGCATGAAGTATTTGTTGGCTATTGGTGTGTGTGTATGTGTGTGCACGTGCACACATGTAGCTAGAGCAAGGTGTCTGGTATCATCTTCTGGTATTTTCTATCTTATTCTCTTGAGACAAGGTTTCTCCCTGAACCAGAATCTCACCATTTTGACTACGCTGGATGGATAATGAACTCCTGAGATTTGCCTGTTTCTGTCCCCTGATGCTGGGTTATAGGCACTGCAGGCATGCTGGGGATTTACAGTCGGGCCCTCAGGCTTGCAGAGCAAGTGCTCATACCCACTGAGTCATCTCTAGCACATCTATCCTGGACTTTACGATGGTAATGCATTTCCCATAGTGTATGTTACCCAAGTCTCCTGGTACCGCTGAGGTATTGGTCTGCTGTCAAACGCATAGCCTTCTCTATATCCTATTCCAGAGAAAGGAGTGTCAGTCAGCGCCATAATAGCTCAAGCTGTCTTCCATAAATTTGGGTCAGATTTTTTTTTGCCAAGTAAGTTATGTAAAAGCTTCAGGTTTTCGGGACTCTCTCATTTTGGACTTGTGGCTAGGATTGTGGTCCCACACCAGCTACTGCCTGCATTTATTTTCCTATTTTATGAAATCCCCAAGAGACTGATACTATTATTATTCCCAATATAGACAGGAGAAAATGGAGGCTCGGAGACACAAAGCCACTTGGCAGAGCAGAACGGCTCATCAGTGGCGGAGCTGGGTTTCAGCCCAGAAGTGAACAACTTCCACAGCCAGGTACTCTGCTGCCTCCTCGGTCCTGCATCCCACCCTCACACACGGACGGAAACCTTCCAGCGCAGCTCGGTGGGAAGCTGCCTGGTGAAGATCCTGGGATGCCAGAGAAGAATAAAAGGAAGAGAAGGGAGGATGGACAGAGGAGGCGGTCTTTAAATAAAGGAGGAAAGAGACGCCCTGGTTGCACAACACTGGCCTTACAAGTCCGATGACCTAAGCTTGGAACCTCAGAACCCAGGTAAAAAGCCAGGCATGGTGGCGCAAAAGAAGAGGATCTCTGCCCAGCCTGGCCTCGTTGGTGAGCCTCCTGAGCAGCAAGAGACCCTGACTCAAGCATGTGAAGAGCAGCACAATGGGTGTCTTTTGACTGCAACATGCACCCACCCTCGGAACCCCACCCCCACCCCACCACACATGCTCGTAAAGCAAATAAAAGGGCATTCTTCTGGAGTCCAGCCAGTTACCCTTTCTCCCCAATGATGGGAAACACTCCTACCTCAAGTTTTGTCTGTAGACTTTTGACAGCTATGCCAGCTCTGCTACTCCCACTTGCAAAGAGATGGAGCTTTTAATAGGCATTGCTTTTCTTAAGGAAGGAAACCAAAGCGTGGTGTTTGGAGCATGGGCTTAAGGCACATGTGGAGGGAGTCCCAGCTCCTTGCTGTCATTTCCTGCCTATAGGAGCTAAGGCTATCCCCTCTATTCTAAAGATGAGGTATGGGAAAAAGCCCTTACTCTCTCTATTTCTCAGTCTAGATGAAAGGCTGTATGCCTGGGACAGGCCTTTGGACTCTGCAGGCAGAAAGCATATGGGAAAGTGAGTTTGTGGGTTCTGGGCTAAGAAACAGGAGCCCTGTTTTTCTCCCCACCACCTTAAGAAAGCTCTCCATGCAAGACACAAGACTTCTTTATCTGGTGTCAGACCGCAGAACTGACCATGTGTGCGTTCACCGTATTCTATTTAGTATGATGAATGGAGCCTAGGACTCTATAGAAATGTGGGCCATGAAATCTCCTATGCAAGCATGAGGACTAGAGTTTGAGTCTTAAGAACTCACATAGAGGTAGGAGGATCTCTGTAAGTTTGAGGCCAGCCTAATCTACAAAGTGAGTTCCAAAAAATGGGGGTGGGGGGAGAACAGAGATGACCCAGCATGTGTGAGTATTGATTGCTCTCACAGAGAACCCAGGTCTGGTTTCCAGCACCCCCATGGTGGTTCCCAATTATCAGTAACTTCAGTTGCAGGCTATCTGATGCCGCCCTCTTCCAAACTCTGCAGACACCAGGTACTCACCGGCACACTCGCATGCATGCATGCAGAAACACTCGAACAAAATAAATCTATGCCTCTAAGACCCGTGCTGGGGGATAGAGGAGACAGGAGACTCCTGGGGGCTCATTTGGCAGTGGCGCTAGTGAATCAGTGAGCTTCAGATTCAGTTGGAGACCCAGCCTCAAAAGCTAAGATAGAAAAAGGTCACCTGCTGTCAATGTCTGAGCCCCACAAGCGCATGCTGAGGTATACAAACACATACGCCGAAATACGAGAGAGAAAGAGGTGAGGGTTGTGGGGTGGGATGCAGACTGAAGGATGGATAGGGATCGTGTTGGAGAGCAGAGGTGGGTAGAGGAGGACGCATGGCTCAATGGGAAGCTGTGCAACCCGGGGTCTGCAAAGGCAAGGCAGATATCAGAGGTGGGGGAGCTGGAGAATTTGGAGGGTACACCCTGTATAGCTAGTCTTGGCTGCCTCATCTTTGTTGTGAAGGATCCTTAGAAAGCAGGTCCAAGAAGAACCAGGAGAAAACAGCACAGAATTGGCAGAGAGGCTTGCAAGACTTCAGTCACACACATTTGGAAAATGACTTCTTGGTCATGTTGGAGTGGTACCTTCCTAGGCCTCAGGGGCTAGGAACTGTATCCTGGCTGAGCATGAGTCTCTGACCCCACACTGGGCACTGCAATGAGGGGGGGAGTACTGCTCAAAACTGCCCAAAGTCAAGGCGTGTGCGTGCATGGTGTGTGTGTGTGTGTGTGTGTGTGTGTGTGTGTGTGTGTGTGTGTGTGTGGTGCATTCCTATAATCATAAGGGCCTGTTCCTGAGCTGCTGGGAAGCTAACTCTAGGCGGTGTCAGGGTAATTATCCAAGCTGCCTGAACTTTATCCACAGCCTGACAAGGTACACTCCTGGGACTTGTCACTGTGGTTAGTCAGGGGGCGGGGACTTGACATAAGGCTGATTAGGGAGTGTTTTACACAGCAAGAATCTCTCTGATCTTTAGCCGAGGGGCCACCCTCCCACCCTCCCATCTCATAGGAGAGATGCCTGCGAGGCTGAGAATAAAGAGCTGCCGGTCCAGCCCCCTTGTTTTAGACGAGAGAGTCATTCCGAGAGCACCGCCATGCTTTCTCCAAGGCCACGCATGCATGGTGAGTTCGTCCAGGAGAGGGACTGCTTGACAGAGCCTCGCAATTCTGCAGCAGGCGTTTTTCCATTACCCCAAACTCACTATTTCCTGTCTGAGAGACTTAAACTTCACATTTGATTCACGATTACCGAGGGAGCTTGAAAAACCCAGATGCTGATTCGCGGGTCTGTGTGGAATTAAGGGTCTCCATATGTCATAAATCCCAGGTGATGCCAGCCTCGGTTACTATCTCAGGAGCATAAAGGAGCCCCAGGCCCTTCCTCAGAGGCCACCTTCAATGCCAGAGGAGCTGTCAGTTCAAGCCTTAGTGTGCAGTGCACTGGCTCCAGCTGGCCATGGAGCACTATGCTTGTGCAATGAGAGTGATGTGAGCCAAAAGGCTCACAGAAGCCATAGTCTCCATCTCCCTTGGGTACCGGAATGTTCGTGTACTGGTTAGAGCTCTCATACTTCAGTAAGCCCATACAGTTCACTTCAATAAAACAAGGCTTTGTCAGGAAGCTCACGGGAACGCCTCTGAGCCACCCATTCCCCATCCTCTGCAAACTCACTCAGTTGTCAGGGAGCTGCTCAGCTTTCTGTCTCGCTAACGAAACATGGAGACAATTAACTTACAAAGAGCCAAGGCCCATTTTGGTGCACTGTCTCAGAGACTCCAGCCTTTGCTTGGCTCCGTTGCTTTGGGGCCCGTGGTAAGGCAGCACACCAGGATAGAAGTGGTCCAGAATAGGGCTCACCTCACACTGGGAAGCAATGAGAGGAAGAAAAGGCCAGGGTCCTCCTGTCTTCTTCATGGAAAACCGCCGAAGATTTAATGGCCTCTCACTAGATCTCTCTTAAAGGTGCGATCATCTCCCGGTTGTGCCACATAAAGGACCAAGAGGCATGGGCCTCTGAGGGACGTTTAAGATTTAAACTACATTATCTGTCCATCCTAGCAAATAAATAGCCTAAACCAACTGTCACTCAAGTTCCTACAAGGTGGTGTGACCTTCAGAGTCTGATGTTTATTAGAACCAGAAACTTCTCCTTTAGCTTTTCACTTGAACTTCCTGGAGTGGAGAGCTCACTGTTGACAGCTTGTACAGTTTCTCTTTTCCTCTGGGGTGAAGAAACCCCCACAGGCAAGCAGGAAGATTTGATCATGCAGCCATTCTGGCACCCCACCCCCACCATGTATCTACAGCATTAGGATGCTGTGGAACCGGAGTTTAAATGTACGTCTGTACTTTTGGAATTGGAAATAACATGCGCACAAAATGGTGGCATTTTGGACCTCTCACTCCAAATGGCAAACCAAACACAGAGGAGAAAAATGGAGGTTTTCGTATTTCATTTGCTGGAGTCATTCCATGATCCTGTTCCCCAGCAGTGAGCATCCTAGCATCCTCAGCAGGGCTGTGTGAGTGACTGACCGAGACACTGAAGAGCTGCCCCGCCCCCCAATTGCCTCTGCGGTAGGTTCTTGGATCTGGTACTCAATTTCAACCTGATTTTCATCTACTTATCATTACATTTACGTTCTAAATTCTTCAGGTGAAAGGACCCTCCGGAGTTCTCTCACTTCTTCTGTGTGTGTGTGTGTGTTCGTGCACATGTGTGTGCCGGAACTCGTGAGCTGTTTTTTTCCTACAGAGCTGTCTTCCTGGCTCTCACTCTTTTCCTCCCCTTCTTTCTGTTGTGAACACATGCAGCTCAGCAGTCTGCGTACAGAAGACAGAATTCACCAGAAGCCAATCATATTGGTATTCTGACCTCAGATTTGCAGCTTCTGTTCCATGAAAACCATGTTTCTGGTGTCAATCAGCCTCCCTGTATAAGGTGCTTGTTCTAGTGTCTGAATGGACTTAAATACTGGGATGCTTCAGACAGCCCTCAACAGCTGGACTGAGCTGAGACGCGGGAGTCCAGGCCTGCAGCATCCCTACCATTCTCTCTGTGTAAAGGTAATTCTTCCATTAAATAACTCTCTCTTTCCTAGGCTGGCAGGCGAGGACTAGCCTGGGAGCCCACAGTCAGCCTGTGGAGAGAGTGGACTAACCTGGGAGCTCACGGTCTGCCTGTGGAGGGAATGGGCTAGCCTGGAAGCCCGCGGTCTGCCTGTGGAGGGAATGGGCTAGCCTGGGAGCCCATGGTCAGCCTGTGGAGGGAGTGGACTAGCCTGGGAACCCATGGTCTGCCTATGGAGGAGCCAAACCCAGCAGGATCTGCTTTACACAGACTGACTTAGCATTTAAACAAGCACAACCAACAGCTAAGGTTTGCCTTGGCCAGACACTGGGGTGTGGGCATCAGTTTACAGCGGGGAACAACACACAGCAGGCTCACAAAATGAATGCGGAAAGACCAGATGGAGATGTGCGGTGGCTCTGACCCGCCTCTTGGTGACAAAGGCCTTCAGGCTTTGACTTTTGTTTCTTTTCCCAGCTAGTAGTGCATTGGAGACCTGGAGCACTGGTTCTGAGCCCCATCTCTGTGCACCGTTGCCTGAGGACAAGTCTCCCGAGGCCACAGATCTGGATCTCAATTTGCCTGTCTGGGACCCAGAGGAAGGAAACCGATTCCACACTTTCTGCTTCTGGCCCCAGTGTGTTCTCATTCTATGCAAAGAAGAAGCAGACAAGATCAGAGGCCCCCTTCTACTGCTTTACTCCTTCAGGGTCTGGTCTGAGAGAGACACTGATACCAGGTGGTCTCTGCCGCCACCTCCTTAGGTATCAAAGCCAGGCCTGTGTGGCAGGTCACACAGCTGGCCTTGTGTTCTGCACTTGAGGGCTCTTGAGTTTCTGCTCCCCAGAAAGATCAGTTTCTTGCCAATGTCATCACTTTTAGCCAGCAGAGACCTATCAGCAAGTCCATCAAATTCAGTCCCCTCCCTCCCCCTATACCCGCCTCAACTTTAAGTCTGGGCCCTGGGAACAGTGGAGAAACTTAATTCTCGAACACCTTAATTCAAAGAGCCACTGTTCTGCGAAAGCAATGCTGGACCCTGTATTTCAGCAGCTTTCGGGTGGGTTTCCCACCCAGACATTGATAGGGCGCTGAACGTGTTGAACTGGCTTCAACCACAGCTCAGTTTCAAAGAGTTGGCTGTGATCTCCATGGGCCCTCCTCCTTTCCAGTCCTCTCCTGCGAGCCCAGGTCTGTCTTAGTTACTGGGAAGACTGTTTCTGCATGTGGGTTTCACCCTCGGCTCCCCTCCCAGTGATGAGCTACTTCTTGTGGCAGGACGCCCACCACTTAAGGGAAACAGCCTCAGTTCTGGGAATGTCTTGCTTTGTCCCCCCAGTTCCTGCCAGGATTGATACAGAGGGACACCAGCACTTCCACAAGAACAGGGTAAACAGGAAGCCTTATGTGACCTTCTCATGCTCCTGTGCCACCTCAGACAGGTCATCCATCCGTCCTGGAGCTCAGCACCTCCCTGGGTGAAGCAGAGCAGGTCTGGATTAAACATATTTTGTGAAGTACTTCACCACACAGCTCAGGAGTCCATTTCACAAGCAAGGCTGGGGACATTTTACTGCTTCCCGTCCTTGCCACTGAGAAATTAGCAGGCACAGATTGTCAAAACCCAGCCTGGTCTTTGTAATTACAAATGTGCACACATCCCACCGAGCATCATTTTCAAAAGGCATATTAAGCAGCAGAGACCACAGGGGGGACCCGTGTAAACAGGCTTCCTCAGATCCTGGCAGAGAAAGCTTGGAGAAAGCAGTTGTCCCCAGGAGTCGTTGGCTGTTCCTACTCTTCCACCCCCGCCTGCCTCCCTCCCTGCCCAGCAACAGGGTGTTCAGTGCCTGGGAACAGGGCTGCAGATCCCAGCCAGAGAGCAGGATGACAAGACTGCTCCGGAGTCCACGCTACAGCCGCCTTCAAGATCCCAGCGTTGTCAGGTTTGATGCTTTCCTGAATCTCAGCCGATAGCCCTCCCCTAACAACCATGGGTGGTCCCCCATGTTCCCTGATGTCATCCTTACAGCAGTCCGTACAGAATGTTGCCTTTGTTCGACTCTAAGGGTGCTGCAGTTCCATGAGAGACAGGTATGAGTGAGAGGCAGACTTGAGGCTGAGGTTTATGCTGGGATTTGAGGTCATGTGTTCAAAGTTCTCGTTAGTCCCCACCATTCCCCATTCTGTCTGGTATACAGTCAAGACCCTGATGTAGTGAAGAGCAAAAATATGGGTCAAGAGTTCCGTGCTGGACATCCCTGGCTCTCACCCTTGGCTATAGTGACTGGATCTTTGTGTGTGTCAGCAAGAATGGCAGGACATTGGACTCCGCATAAAGCTTTGGTGGTGAGAGACAAGAGAGGCACCCTGTGCTTCCCTGAGAAGCGGGAGGGGGTGTTTCTGCTCCTCCTGATGGCGACCTCCCACATAGGCAGCTTGATGACTTCACCTTCCTAAAGACAAGTGGAGGATCTCAGTGGGGAAGAGGGGCTGCCGCCTAGGATCCCCAGGAAGCCAGGAGCACCCCAGGTACAGCAGCACCACCACCTTCGCTGCTGCGGGAGCAAGAGAAGGAGAATATAATTCATATCTGGAGTGCTTAATGAAAGGCTTCCTCGCTGACGGACGGGAGCGTGAAGATTAATTCCGAAGCAGGGATAGATGTTATTTAGAAAAGGAAGGGCATTCAAGACAGAGACGAGGTGGAAGACAGCATCGATCATTTCCCTGGCGAGGAACACTTGAATCTGGAAGCAGTACAAAATGAAAGAGCTGGGGGAGGCCAACCAGGAGAGGAGGGGCAGGCAGATCAGATCGCCAAGCTAGTGAGCCAGGCAGTGTCTCAGTTTGACCCGTAAGCAGGGAGGATCAAGGGGAGTGTTGTCGTTGCTGTCGGCTGCCATTGCTTATGCACGTACACACACACACACACACACACACACGCACGCACGCACACACGCACACACACACACACGCACGCACACGTGAGTGGGCAGGCAGGTGCTGCAGCGTCTGTGTGGACGCCCCAAGACACCTTTGGAGAGTAAGTTCTCTCCTTCTACTGTGGGTTCTGGGGACAAACCCCAGGTCATCAGGCTTGTATAGCAAGTTCTTTCCCACACTTAGCTGTCTCACTTGCCCGTAAGAGTTCTAAACAGTATGGCCAGAGACAGGTCCTAGGAAGATTGCTCTGTGAGCAGGCTGGAGGTGTTAGTCCCTGTCTAAGTTACAAGAATCAGTTTGGGTTCTGGACAGAAATGGGATCCCTCTTATGAAGTTCTCATTGTAAACTGGTCACCCACTTGAGGTACTGGGGTCCCCAAACCAAATGCAGCTATTTTGGAGGCATGTGGGTGTTGGTCAGAAGGCTAGCCTGTCTTCCAGGAAAACATTCCAATAATAGTAAATGCCAACCGGAGACACCTGGGTCCAGCAGCACTTTGGCTTTCTGTCTAGTGGTAAAATCCCCAACAGGTGTGGTGGTGGTGGTGGTGGTGGTGGTGGTGGTGGTGGTGGTGGTGGTGAGACAAGTTAGCAGTTAAGAGTACTAGCTGTTCTTCCAGAGGACCTGGGTTCAGTTCCCAGCACCAACATGATGAATCACAAGCATCAGTAACTCCAGTTCCAGAGGATCTGACGCCCTCTTCTGGCCTTGATAGGTACTTCACCCATGTGGTGCTCATACATACATTCAGGCAAAATACTTGTACACATAAAATAAAAATAAACATTAAAAAATTAATTTTTAAAAGAAGGGAGACCAAAGTTTTCAGAGATATCTGCCTAAGTCCACTGGGATTCCAGGGGATCAGCAAGTTCTTCCTCAGGAGGGCAGTTAGTGGGGGTGTTGCTCACCATTTCAGGGGTGAAATAGGAGGTATCTCATAGGGAGACTTGCTCCTCCTTTTGCTGCAACATGGAGGACACTACACACATTAGCGATTGAGTGGAAGCGTGGCACTGGGGTAACTGCATAGGAAAGACACAAAACCCCTAAGACAGTTGGTTTCTAGATGTGATTGTGTTCGTAGAGCTGGTGGGCAGTTTCCTTTAATCAATGTGACCACACTGCAGAGTTCTGATACACGGGATTAGACAGGCTGCAGCATTGCTGGGCGGTAGGAGTCTTTCAGCCCTGGGCTCATCCGAGGAACCACCTTGGTACAATAGTCTGTCACTGACTGGTAGGTGCGTGTGTCCTGTGGGATGTTGTGTGTGGAAGGTATGTGGCCTCCAATTTTGACCTTGGGATCCCAATTCCTGGCATCTTCACTTATAATGGAGTTCCCAACCTCAGGCTTGTCTTTGTGACCAATAGCATCCAACACAAGTGGGGGCTTATCACTTCTCCAAACAAGGTATTTTCTGTCTGTCTCAGACCCTTTGTTCAGGGGCAGTAGACTGCCAGAAAAGAACAATGCTGTGTAGTGCTGGAATGATCAAGAATGGCAGCTGCCCTCACAGGAGCATAGTCTCCAAGCAAGCTTTCAATTGATTGACACCTTGGCCTGCAAGTGATGGCAGCTTCACAAGGACATGACCTGGAATGGCCCAACACAACTATCCCAGACTCCTACCTCATGGACTCTACCTATGGTCCTGAGCTTCCATTTCTCAGGGTAATCGCTTCAATGGCTGTGGGTGGGAAACAGGCTCTGGGAGAATTCTGACTGTGTAGAACAAAGGATCCAGAAGAGAGGAATGGGTCAGGCCCAGTCCAAACGTGCGATGGTGGCTGAGCCTCTGGACCTCAGTGACCGAATCTTCCCATCCATGCGATGATGGGGCCACCGTGCCTGCCTGTGTTACAAGGCTTAGGTCAGTGAATGGTGCAGTGTGGGAGGCACCAGGTTACCATGATATTGTGCTCAATGCCGGTCTCATCACCATTACTCTGTTAGTCTCTTCTTCCAGTTACAGCCAGTTTAGGTCCACCCACGTTCCCCGCTCCAGGCTTCCCTGCCCCACCCTCTTCTTCTGGAAACTGCTCATCTCTCTACCTGTTACGCTTACCCACCCAGGTCATGGCAGTTCCGAAGGGACTCCTCTGTCCTTCGGTTTCTTTGTTAGGTCTCACTGCCATTCTTCTGGGGTCCTTGTGTGCTCAAGGGTTCACACTCAGCGGGCATTCAGGATATATGCTGTGAAGGAATAGGAATGCTCTTGGCCTTGTCCCAGGAGGCCTTGTGAGAGTGGGGGTAGTCTGATCCCTGGCAGTTAAGGCAGCTGCTAGTGAAGTCCGTATTCCATTGTGGTTTTCCCTGTTTCCTTCGGCTACGACAGGTGGCTCTTACTGTCCCGTTCCCTCCGCAATACTGTCTTCTCTTTCCTGTTTCTTCTCTTCATGATTTCCTGTGTCTTTAGCCCTGTATTTTGAGTGAAAGGCAGGTGTCTGGACCCATGCAATGGTGACTGTGGTTGGTGTGACTTCACTGTCCATGATGGTGTCTGTGGTTGGTGTGACTTCACTCTCCACACAATTGTGGCTGTGGTTGGTGTGACTTCACTCTCCACACAACAGTGGCTGTGGTTGGTGTGACTTCACTCTCTGTACAATGGTGACTGTGGTTGGTGTGACTTCACTGTCCACACAATGGTGTCTGTGGTTGGTGTGACTTCACTCTCCACACAACGGTGACTGTGGTTGGTGTGACTTCACTCTCCACACGATGGTGACTGTGGTTGCTGTGACTTCACTGTCCACACAATGGTG
>NC_022013.1:63810004-63810748 GCF_000317375.1 Microtus ochrogaster | reverse complement strand
TGTGACTTCACTGTCCACACAATGGTGTCTGTGGCTGGTGTGACTTCACTGTCCACATGATGGTGTCTGTGGTTGGTGTGACTTCATTCTGCACACAATGGTGGCTGTGGTTGGTGTGACTTCACTTTCCACTCAATGGTGACTGTGGTTGGTGTGACTTCACTTCTCGGTTTGGGCCCCATCCTCACACTCTCAAGTTCTCACAGTCAGAAACAGTGCAGACTTAGACCTCCACATCCCTACACATCCAAAAAAGACTTTATTTCAAAGACAGGAAGCCCCAGCACTAGAGGCCCAGACTCAGGCACACCCCTGTATACTCTACTGCAGTTCCACTATAACTAGAAAGCCAGAGATGGCCCAACTGGGACTTGAGCCTAGGTACTGTCCCTCATTTACCACAGACGGAGAACAGACTCGCTACTCCCTGTGGCCCCCAGTTTCTTCATTCGTACTGTAGAGGCCACCCTTAAATGATGCTTGCACAAAGCACCATGTGAGGTCCAGTGTCCACCTGTGGGGGATGGAGAGGCTGGCATTTCTGCTCTGCTTTCCAGGGGCTCTTGTGTTTAAAAAGGAGGCAGGCCTGCTATCAGACCCTGGTGACTGCACTCAGGTAGATAAATGGGACGTGGAGAAGGAAGAAGGGAGCCGCTGCCAATCAAAGCTAGGTGCACCTGCAAGGCTTCCACAGAAGGTACACCAGCCCTGAGTGAAGTTTTAAAAGCGAGAAAGAGGCCGGGC
>NC_022013.1:63792835-63809809 GCF_000317375.1 Microtus ochrogaster | reverse complement strand
CAAAAAGCAAGAAAGAGGACATAGAGGAAGGTAGCCCAGGCCCAGGGCTGGGGTCAGCATGGCAGATGCTGGTGTGGGTGGGCAGCAGGCTGCAGGTGCACTCCGCAGAAGCCGGGGTGGAGACAGCATGCAGTTTGGTAGGGTGAGCACTACATACCAGGAGGGCCTGGGGAGCCAGATGTTCCCAGACAACACGAGTGATCGTGAGAGGGCACTGTGGACTTCAGACTGTGCACAAGTGTAGAGCGCATCCATGCTCACTCTCCTTTCCAGCTGCCAGAGCCCATTTTTGCACAGAAATCCTGCTGAAGCCAGCGCCTTTTTCTTTCTTAACCGGTCCTCCTCTCTACGCTCGCAGAGCACAATCAAGCATATGCGCATTCACGTGTTGTCGAATAATCAGATGATCGGTGATTTTGTTTTTAATTTCCCTTTCTCTAGCCAGTTGCTCTTCTGCTGATTTCATGTTTCAGGAGAGTGAGCACAGCGGCTCCGTGTTTTCAGGAATAAATCGGAGGCCCTCACTTAATTCCATTATCCCAGAAACGAGCTCCGCTTCTCCCTCCGTACAATCCTGCAATCCAATCATCTGCGACAGGAGCTGAGGAAGGAAATTACTTCGCCTTTCTCTGGCTTTTTTCCTAAGTAGTGGCATTTGAGAAAATGAACTGCGTTGGGCTTGATATTCAGGGCCCAGTCCCCAGACAGAGTAGGAACTGAAATGGGAGATGTGGTTACAGAACGGACCTCATTGTAGCTTCCTCCAGCCCCAGTGAATGTCACTGCAGATGAAATGATACGTTTTGTTTTGATATTACCTTAAATAATTCCACGAAGTCAAGTTCATCAGGCATTCTGTTTAACACCACAGTGAGGACTTCACTTTCTCAGGGCAGAAAAGGCACAGAACTAGGCAGCCTCAGCCTTGGATTCTAGCACCATTGCCTGAGTCCCGACTGCACAGGGACGGAGCAGTGACTGACAGCAAGAGGACTCGTCTTGCAAGTAAACAATAGATGTGTGGCCCGATTCTGCTGCTCACTAACTGCAGGACTTAACCAGTTTACTTATCTTCTGCGCCTCGGTTTTTCTATTTTGTTAAATGGGATATGAAACCTCTATTTTGCTAGATTATCACAGAAAGAATGAGTACGCAGTGTGTATGTGTGTGTGTGTGTTGCTATGTACAGGTGTACTGTTTCTGTACCAAGCAAAGATGTCCAGAAAAGGGGCAAGTGGCCCAGCACCTTGTTTTGTTTATTTTGTTTACAGGTCCATACTATGAATCCCTTAAAAAATGCAGTCACCCAGTGAAGAGCTTTGGAAGATTCATCAGAGCAAGTGGAGAGGGAGAGAGAGAGAGAGGGAGGGAGGGAGGAGAGAGGTAGTGAACTTTTATAAAATTGCAGGACCTTGAACCACTGGGAGATGGCTTCCAACACCCCTCCCCCCGCTCATCCTTCTGACAAAGTCTTCCCTCTGGTGTATCTGAGGAGCTGAGATGAAGCAATCCACACACCTTCCAATCTTTAAAGGGCTATCTTAAGTGAGAGTTGAAGTCTTCCAGATACACTTCCCGTCTTGTGTACCTGTGGGTCCTTTAAGAACAAGCTAGTCGGTAACCATTATGGCTTTGTTGGCTATTTTAATATATTTTTGGTAGTTTAGGATGCTCCTGAAAAGAAATCTCTGACTTAACACGGTCGATATTAATAGCCACTGGAGAGAGTCTACTGATTACTTCTTAAGCGTCTCCTTGCTACAGCCAGAGATGCATTTCGAAGTGGGAGACAGTGCATGCCTGAAACCTTTGTGCCCATGAGGCCGAGAAAGGGAGATCTTGAGGGAGCTGTAGGCTGGCCTGAACTAGGGGGATCAACTTCCAGTTAAGTAGATGTTTTACTCGTCTGGCAGCCCCTCCATGCTTTCCAGACCCTTCATAGGTAAGGGCTGATGCTGGCTGTGAGCTCAATCAAGGGAAATGGGGAGCTCTGGTCTTTAGTCCTGGAGTGGCTGTGGCAAGCCTGTCCTCAATGCCAGTTCTCCACTGGCTCATCCACAGAATGAAACACCAGTAAGTGGGCTGGCTGGAGCTGGAGAAGGGGATGCCCTTGGTATTCTCAGTCCACGGCTGGCTCTCTAGCATGGGCCTCGGCGGGCTTGAGCTGGGAAAGACCCCAAAGCATACATGAATGAGTGAGGAAGAGAGATAAGTCCAGGAAGCCAGAGCACCGGGTAAAGGTTTGACTACAGATCCCTCCAAAGCAAACCAAGAGAGCAGGAGAGCCTCGGGCACTTCCATTTGTATTTCACAGGAGCCTGTGGTGCCCACAGTGTCCGCTGCTTTTACTAGGGCCTAGGGTGGGTGGAAAGGCCTGGTCGGTGGCCACAGAGAGCTATTGTCCCCAGGGGGTCTGGCTGGCCCCCATCCTGAGGATTACCGTAACTTTTTAATTAAGGCAAGGTTTGCAAGCCTTTGGCCTTTTGATGTGGCGGCTGCAGCTGGGAAGCAGGCCTGTGTCTGAAACTTTACTGCCCAGTGGCTCGGGAGCCCGCCACCCACACGTCAGAGCCCACACCCCATAAACAGTCCAGATCATGTGTCTTTGAGCCAGGGTGGGTGAGAAGGGTCTAGGACCACCATGACGGAAACTACCACCCTTGCTGAGAGTTCCCTGGGGGTCTGGCCCACTGCCAGGGACCCCCGTGGAAATATGAAGTATCTTGAGATACAGTAGTGGAGCGAGTGAGGTGCTCTTTGCTACTTGGGACAGTTTTCTTTCTTGGTCTTTGTGCTCTGGGACATGTAGGAAGATGGATTCAGAGCCAGAAAGAACGTCCCCATGAGGCCTCACGTTTCGGGTGCGGTATATCTTCCCAGTGTAGGTACGTCTGCCTCAGTGAGACTTGAGAGGGCAAAGACTTTCCTCACTCATGTTTGGGTCTCGGAGTCCACTTGGGTTAGGCTAGTGGTGCAGGTGTTAACAGATCTAGAACCTGTACTTTAGGGACAGTGACAAAGTGAATCAGAGTGTGTGGCTCTATTTTTTTTTTTTAGCCCATATCTATTTATTGAACCCAGGTTTATGGAGCAGGCATCTGTCCTGCGAAAGGACTCAGCAGCCAACAGTAGCCCCTGCTCTTGGCCTGCACATTCTAGTGGGTCTGGACTTTTAGGAGACCCTGGGGTCCACCAGTGACTGACTGAGACATGGATGGGGCTTCATAGGAGCAGTATGTCTCAAGCTTTATTGGGGAAGAGACCCCTAACACATGTCTGAGATCAGAGCCCAAGTCAGCCAGATGCAACTGGGGTGCTTGTTTCACACTTCAAAGCTTTATGGGAAAACCTCCTACACGTGTTGAATGCTGTGCCATATCACATCTGGGCATATTTTTATTGGACAGCAACGCTACAGGTAACCTAGTATATATGAGTTTTAAAGTGTTTACTTCTTTACTCCCATACCTGTGTATTTCCCTCAGCATACAAGTGGGAACTCAGTGACTCATAGTCACAGGACACATTCAGAACTCACGCAGACCCCAGCCCCACATTGTCTTCCAGGACACATGCCATGGGTTCACTTTGTCTTCTTTTTGAAATGAGTTACATCATAAACAAAATTTAAAAGTAACAAACTAGACATAATGGTTTATACTTATAATTCTAGCACATGGGAGGCAGGTGTACAAGGACTGGGAGTCTGAGGTCAGCCTGGGCTACGTAGTGAGATTCTATCTAAAAAAGAACAAACAAGCAAAATAAACAAAACAACAACAACAAAAGCACTAACCAACCAAGCAAATGACAGCAACAAGATAAATGCCAACCTGGGAAAGAGTAATAGAAAGTTACGTTGTTGCGGTCTCCCTAATGCTTATCTTACAGGGCATGGAGGGAAAGCCCAGAAACTGAATGCTATGTTCAGCCCTGCTGGGGAAGGACATGTAAATGTTGTTAGCCAGGTGCAATGTGCTGAAGCTGATTCCTATGAAGATAAACACAAATTTAGATCAGGCTGTGATACTAATTTTTACCTATCAGGTGGGCAGAGATCTTAATGGCGGCTGTTGCGCGGTGCGGGAAAGCAATAGAAAGAGCCATGCTTATGTGTTGCCTCTGCTTGGGAGACAGCATGGTCCAAGCTCCAGTGAGGGTGAGATTGGGCAATGTTAGGGAGAACATGCATTCACAGACACCATTCTTTTATTAGGCTGGTGGCTGCTTCCTGGCCATTCACACAAATACATGTATTAAGCACTGGGTACATACTACAAAAAAATGTGTTACATATATATGCACAGGGTTGCCCCGGAGGAGCTTATGACTCTGGCATCCGAGATACGACATGATAGAAATAATATCGTATGCGTCTTATTTATCAGGAAGTTTCCCCCACCAAAAACTACTCACTGAGCGTTCTACCAAGGCATACATTTTGATTTCCATTTTCCAGTTCATAACATTGGAGCAGGTGTGCCCCAGTTCATCCATAAAGTAACTCCAGAGCTAGAAGAAGCAGTTGGGTTTCCATACTTTCTACAGAGACCAAACAACCTGTGTGGAGACCAGTGTGGTCTCTGGCCCTGCCTGACAGTACAAAAGGGGCCTCAGAACGAAAGGGATGAAGAGAATGACAGCTGGAGGCAGGGTGGGGTGTTGGAGCTGGGTGGAGACTAAAAACATTGTGTGTCATTCCTACCAGGGCTCGAGGCTAGGATCCATCACTTGCCATCGGTGTGACCCTGGACGGTGTGAACTCTGTCCTGTCTGAACTCTAGAGCTCCCCTCCATTCTGCCACAGCAATGAGGTTTTGTGGAGATTGAGAAGACACCTGTAAAGTGTGCCTACACATCATTTGTGATCAGTAAACAGCAGGGTTGAAGACGCAAGAAGAGGAAAAAAGAGGAAGATGGGTGGTTAAGATGCAGACGAGGCTGCAGAAACGGCTCAGCGATTAAGAACACTGGAGGTTCTTGGAGAGGACCCTGATTTAGTTGTCAACATCCACATGGTAGCTCACAACCGGTTCTAACGCCAGTTCCAGAGGATCTGATGCCATCTTCTGGTCTCAATGGGAACTACACTCACACGGTATATACATATACATACATACATACATACATACATACATACATACATATATACATACACAGATGAAGGCAAACACTTATATACATAAAAATAAATCTTAAAAAAGGTTGTAAAGGAAGGATGAGAGGCTGCTGATGATGACAAGAGCTGAGGAAGGGGAAGAAAATTATGAAGATGAAGGAAGAAAAGATGATAGAGAAGAGAGAGGAAAGAAGAAGCAGTGAAGGAAGGAAAAAATGATGAAGGGGAGGGAGAAGAGGAGAAAGAAACTAAGGAGGATAAATAAAAAGGAGACAAGTGTGGAAGTGAGGGGCATAATTGCTGGAGTAAGCCCTGGACCTTCTGCCTGCCTCTAGCTCAGTAGCTCTCTCAATCTGGAGCTGTACTTTGGTAACACACTACACCTTTATCTCTGGCCGCCTACAGTCAACAGTTGTGCTATTTACAGAGGAAATGACGTCATTGCTGGGTGGAAGTCCTTTTCTCCAGAACTCCCCGTGGAGGGCTAAGCACAAAGGGATTTGGGGCAATTTCTGGTCTATTCTCTAGCATCTCACTTTGTCTGTGAACCTCTCTGCCAAGAGGTGAACCTGGAACTCCCAAGCTGAGCCCTGATAACTCTCCTTCCCGCCCCCCCCCTCTGCTGTGGAAATGACTGAATCCTGAGCTCTTGTGCTCTGTGTAAAACCTAATACAATCAGGCAAGTATTCAAGACTCATAATAAATAATTGCCCTGTGGCCGGTGCAATGGATCCCCATGCACCCACAATAGGCTTGTTTTTCATTCACGGGACAAATAAAAAGCCCAGCTGCAGGGATCCCCTGCCAACATGACATTGGCCTCCCATTTGGCTGTGGGATAGGTTGCTGAGAACCCAATTCTCACACTGATAACAAGTGGGGTGGCAAATGGACAGGCCTCACCCCAACTGCTGCTCACAAACCCTCAAGCACACATTGTTGGAAGGAATAGCATCTCCCCACTGGATTCTCCTAGCCCGAATGCCTCCCTTGTCATGAGTGGGTCTAGAGCAGGTTGCCGTGTCCGACGTGGAACCTCAGTATTCACTGACTGGACCCTTCTCTTTCCCCTGGCACCCCTTTTCCATGCCCATTACTGCCTTTGACACCTCCCCTCTGCACTCCTCTCTTTCTTCTTCTCTGCTTTCATCTTTACTAGACCATCAGCACCGCCTACACGAGGCTTGTACCTGGTGGTGGCGTTTGTGCTGGTATCAAGGCTCTGTGTACCAAGTAATGTCTGTCAGGTTAATCCACAGAATGGGAAATGCAGTGGAGAAACACCTAGCTAGTCCTTTTTTCCCTCCAAGATTGAGTCTAATAAATTTCAGTTCAGTTCTCCCAAGGATTAGAGGACAAGCTGCCTTGTCTGGCTCTTCTGAGTGGAGTCGTAGGACACAGAGCCCAAGGCTTGTCTAATGGTGTCACTCATAGCATGTGATAACTCATATGGGGGCATGTTGTTGATTCTGAGGCCTACACATTCTGTGGTCTTGCCCAGCTCTAAGGCCAAACAAGCCAGCTAGTCAGACTCTCTCTCCTCAGAAATGGGATGCCCTTGTTAAGGGCAAAAGGGTAGAATCCAAGTGACCGCGTGGTGGCACTTGGAGAGGGCTGCCCCTAGGGTCCTCCATGCCTACTCTGGTCCTGCTGCCTGACCTTTCTGAGGTCGGAAAGGCAGCTCTTAGCTCTTTGTTCCCCTTTATACTTCAGTCGACTGTGCCTGGCTTCTGTAAATTAGTACTTTAACTGCCAACTTAACACAGTCTAGAGTCACCTGAGAAGGGAAAAACCTTATTGAGATCAGATTGGTCTATAGGCCTGTCTGTGGGGGATTGTCTAGATTGTTAACTGATGTAGGAGGGCCCAGCCCAGTGTGGACATCATTATTATCTGGGAAAGCAATACCAGCTTTAAAAGAAAATTAGCTAAGTGTTAGCCTATGGATGAGGTAGCAGTCAGTGTTCTTCCATGGTTTTACTCCTGACTGACTTTCACCTGGGTTGTAAGATGAAATTAACCCTTTACTCTACTAAGTTACTCTTGGTCAGAGTGTTTTGTTTTGTTTTTTAATCACAGTTACCTAGGTAAAACCAGAAGAGGGCATCACACCTTAAACCAAATGTTTTTGTTAGGGTTTCTATTGCTATGGAGGGACACATGACTATGGCAACCCTCATAAAGGAAAACATTTCTCTGGGGTGGCTTGCTTACAAGAGGTCTGGCCCACTCCCATCAGGCAGGAAAGCACAATAGCGCACAGACAGACATGGTGCTAGAGAAGGAGCTGAGAGTTCTCACATCCTGACTCACAGGCGACAGGAAGTGGTCTGAGACACGGAGTGTGGCTTGCACATTTATGAGACCTCAAAGCCTACCTCCCACCTTGACACACTTCCTCTAAGAAGGCCACACCTACTCCAAGAAAGCCACACCTCCTAACAGTGCCACTCCCCATGATCTTATGGGGGCCAATTACATTCAAAGTGCCATACCAGGTGAGCCCCAACCTGACACTACTGGCATTTTGTTCTGTATGGTTCTTTGCTGAGATCACTTCCTGTGACCAGTGCAGATGACTACAGTATGACCAGTACCTGATGCTTGAGGTAGCTGGTGTTCTTCCTTTAGGGTTCCTCAAGCGCTGACACCGTTGACATTCAGGAATAGTCTTCGCTCTAGGCATTGCAAGCGGTTTATCTCCAGCCCTGGGCTCTCTACCAACTTCAGCCCCTTAGCTGTGACAAATGTCTCCAAAGACTAAAAACATCCCCTTGGAAGGCAAAATCATGGTCACATTCTGACTTGGAGAGTGAGGCGCAGTATTCCTGAAGGCTTGGTGTGTCTGTACTGTTTGGTAGCAGGGTCTGGGATCCACAATGAGGGGCCTCCAGTGTCTTCTTGCCTTGGTTTTCCCTTCACCTTCTGATTTCTCTGACCATCCTCCCTTCCCCATGTCTCTCACCGGATCAAACCTATACACGAGTAGGAATATCAGGAAAAACTGTAAATCTGTCTCAGATGGCATCAGAGGACCCATGTCATCCCAGTGCCTCCTTACTTACTGGAGAAGTTAAAACCTGCCCCTTGGCCAGCAGGACAAACTTGCCACTGACCAGAGAACAGAAGCAAGAACCCAGACCTGTGGAGTGGGGCTGCGTATCAACATCTCACCGATCATATTGGGTGGCATTCCCCAGACAAGAGGGTGATTGTTCCCTGGGAGACAGAACTGCCTTTCTTCTTTCAAGGACTCTTTCTGTTGTAATGACCCTTGCATCAGAATGGGCGGAGGAGCACAGTGAAATTATAAACCTGGGAAATAGACAGGTCCCGGGGCTGGCCTTTTAGATCCAACTGATTTCCTACTCTTTCTCACACTTAAATGGGAGCCTCTTGAAGGTTTGGTAAATCTCCAGCCGGTTCTTTGTTCCTAGGCAGTCTACTTCATGTTCTGTGTTCTGAGACCAGGTAAGCATGGGTCTACCAAGGATACCTGACCAGTCCACTTCCAAATGACTAGCTCTTAAAATCTCTGCTCCATCCCTGCCTTATCTTCTCTCAGGCTGAAGGGGGGGTGACAGGATGCAATGCTGCCAGCCCATTGGGACAATGCAGAGGGGGTCCCAGGACCACCACAGGCTGCAAAGCTTGGAAGCACCTCTCCCTTGGAAGGTTGTTTCTCCATTTATACACTAGTGCGAGACTAGGTCTTAAATTGATTTCCATTTCTCTTTGAGGTTGAACCTGCCCCCAGGAACGTATGCTTACCCAAACTCAGAGTTTCGTAACACACAAGAAGGATTGCTGAGCCCTTGACCTGAAGTCCAAGGTGAGGGTACTGGGCCAAATGGCCTTTTCTGCTCCAGTGGCCCCACCTCATCAGATTAGCGCCGGGATGTGGCAGGCAGAAAGGGAATTTTGAAATCAATCAGGCCTTGTTTGGGGTGGGTCTCCAGTTCTTTTCTTTTCTATTTTCAAGACAGGGTTTCTTTGTGTAACGGTTCTGGTTGTCCTGGAACTCACTTTGTAGACCAAACTGGCCTCAAACTCACAGAAATCAGCCACCTGCCTCTGTCTCCAGAGTGCTGGGATTAAAGGAGTACAGCCCTGCTGCCCAGCTTGCCCACAGTTCTTTTGCTTACTAGTTCTGTAATATCAAGTGACTTTTGTTTTTTTTAAAAAAAAATATATATTTTTAGTATACAAAGAATGGGTTCGACAAAAACATTTTCACAGGCGTGTCACTGTACCTTCATACCCCGCTGCCCTTCCACTTCCTTCCCAGTGTCCCCTTCTCCTTTTATTTTCCAGATTTGTTTATTTTTATTTTACGTGTGTGCTTGCCTGCATGTATATATACACCGTGTGAATGCCTGGGGCCAGCAGAGGCCAGAAGAGGGCATCAGATACCTTCAAACTGGACCTACAGCCAGTGGTAGGCTACTCTGAAAGTGATGAGAATCAAACCCAGGATCCCTGCAACAGGAACCACTCTCCAGATCCAACACTTCCACCTTCTACTTTCAAGTCACATAAACATGTACACGTACAACCTACACAAGTATGACTTCATAATCTTCCTAGTGTTCATCTGTACTTAACACAATAGGGAGATGACAATGGCGTTTCTTCTCAGTATTAAAGGACACACCGTGTGACTACCACACACCTAGAAAATCCTTGATTTCTTTTGGGTTCTCTTGCCGGTAGTAGGCTTGTCTGAAACAGGAGCCATGAGTACATTGCTTTATTTTGTCATCTAAGTAGTTCTTAGACAAGGTATGGTTGTCACCTATTTTTCACAATAAGAAAAGCCATTAGAACTGATGTACAGAGGCATGAACTTCAATTGCAGGTGAATTTATATGCCGAGTTGGCTTTGATTAAGAGACCCAACCTCTCTGGGCCTCATTTATAAATGAGGATGGTTACACCTCTCTACAAACCCCTCTGGGAGAATTCCTTCTCAGCACCAAACACTGCAGCTCTGTCTACAGTGGGAGGTCAACAGCAGAGGTAGGGTGGGGTGAAGCAGCGACAAGACAGGCCATTCAATTTTTCTGTGTCTCTAACTTCTGTTTCTCGCTGAGAAAGCAGGTGGAGCTCTTCCCCCTGGGATCCCAGGGGTGCAGAGCAGAAAGTGCTAGCAGATGCATAGAGCCAAAGGTGATTTCTGAGCTAAAAGGTGCTGCCTGTCACAGACTGCTTGCTTGGAGCCACTGAGAAACACAGTACATAGTGAAATTTGTCTTCCTCTGGTTCGCAGAATGTCCAGCAGCCTCTCTGCGGTGAGGGGCCAATTTACCCACTTCTTGTTCAAGGCTCAATTTATTGGATGCTACAGAATATTGGCCAGAATTCTGGGTGAAACAGTAAATCCCTTAATCAAATTTCTAAATGATTGATAACAATGATTTAGGGAGACCGTGGCATCCACAGTGATCTAATTTGATCCCCATGCTTTGGGAAATCTCCCTCAGATGCCTACGTTCTACGTGTAAACCCCTCTGTCTTTATCGAGCTGAACTGCCAACTTGAACACATGCAAGCACAGATTTAGCAGGCTAAGGTGCGGCCATGCTCAGGACACTAAGTGGTAGAAACAGCAGATCAATGAAGAGTTAATGGAATATAGCAAACTGAGAGTCCACTGCTGAAGTCCATGGTGGAGTGGGGAGAGAGCAGATAGCATGGGAAGGATGCGGGGGGCAAGGGGCATCAGGCCTGAGCAACAAGTGTGCTTTACTGTGCAGGCTCACCTTGGTCAGGGAGTAGGTGTGCTGAAGTAGACAGCCTGGAAGCACCTGGTGATGGACTGCCAAGCAAGGAAAAAGTAATCAGGAATTGACTGGAAGACGAGACCAGGCTTTCAATAATAATAATAATAATAATAATAATAATAATAATAATGGCAACATTTTAATGCACAATAGCCAAATAATGAAAATAACTCAAATATCCATGATGGATGGAAGAATGTGATGTAATAAGTCACATTATGAATATTAGTTAGCCATAAAAGAAAGGAAATTTTGTCATCATCTGCCGCATGGAGGGACCTTGAAGGCTTTATGCTAAGTGAAAAAAACTCAATACAGATAGCCAGACCCAATTTGATCTTCTTCCTTTGAGAGTCATGTGTAGTCAGTCACAGAGATGGACAGGGTGGCAGTAGTTACCTGACATCAGGGATGGAGTGGGCAATGCTGATCAATTAGTACAGAGTTTTTTGTTTTATTTTTTTGGTTTTTTTTTGTTTTTTTTTTTTTGAGAGGGGAAGATGATAATGCCTAGAGATGGAGGATGGTGATGGTTTTACGACTCTGTGAAATGTACCTAATGCCTCCAAGTCACACATAAAATGGTTAAAAGGGTGCGCTTTGTGTCACATATATCTTACTGCAATGAAAAAGTGATAACATTTGTTCCATTCTGACAGTGGGTTTTCACTGTCAGCTTCCAGCACTGGATCGTGAATAACTCTGTGGGAAGAGTTTGTCCATGTATATATCTCGCAAAGACACATGTTTCCAAAGTATTATTGTGTACCCTTTCAAGAAGTCCATGAGGTAAAATGACGTATGTACCATTACCAAGGCAAGATGTGCCATTTGTTCTGAGGCCACAAAAACAACTGTTGTGCTTGCACGGGAAGGGACATGTTGGGGCCACAGACTGGACTGCAGCCACTGTGTGCTAATACCCACAGTGTAAAAGATGTGTCCTTGACAAGCAGAGCAAATTATCGATCCAATTAGCACCCTTGAGCACATAGCTTTTTATTATGTGGTGTGAGGTGTCGGGAGGGGGTCTAGATAAAACCTTTCTATCCCTCCCTGCAGAGCAATGGTTTGCCTCAAGGAAAGGAATTTATGAAACTGAGCGTCCAATTGAAGCAGCCAATGTTCGCATGGGACATCCATTCAAAAGCATGAATGAAAGGCAAAGTAACCTATTCAGAAAGGGTATCTGGATATATTTGCTCAAAGAAGAGTGGATGGAGCCTGGCCCTTTGAGGAGAACAATGGGCAATATTGCTGCCAATGCCAAAATGCACTCCAAAGAAGGGGGCATTTGGACAACTCGAATGCTTCCCGATACTTAATGGGTACCCTGGTAGCATCACCAGTGGAAGAAATTCCTGTGGTTGTTTGGTATCTGATAATCAAACACATCAGTCTTGTGAAAGGTCTATGTGGCTAGTGGCTATATTGCAAGCAACCAATGCATCCTAATTCAAAATTGTGCACGGGGCAGAGATTTACTGGGATGCAAGATGGAGACTCGGTGCTTGATGTCCTCAGGTGCTACAAGTGTGTTACTGGGGCCTGGGCTTCCACTTGCTGAGTTTTGGTGTAACATCAAAGCAGAAGATCAACAGTGGTCTAGAAAGGTTTCTTTCTAAACTTCGAGGGACTTGGAAGGAAGGACAGATAGACAAATCCAGCCGTCTCCTACTCTCCTACTGAACCAGATAATTGCAAAAGCCCCTATATTTCCCTTCTCTATAATTTTTTCCTATTTTGAAATGTAGTTATTTTGAATGAGAAATATGTATATGCTAACATATAGTGGGTTGTGTATTAGATATATTGTTAAGTAAATATTTAACAATTCTGAGGATACATTATTTTTCTTGTGAATAGATATAATCAATATGGGCAAAAGCTCTTTAGGGCTCCTCAGTAGGTTTCAGGAGTGAAGTCTAACTCAGGATCAGGGAGTCTGAGGTCTTCTTATGTAACACATGGTCTTCGGTACTTAGCAAGGAAATACATGAGTGAATGAATGAATGCATGAACAAAATGTGAAGACATTGCTGGAAAAATATGGTTACAGGATCCTAGGAGAGGGTCAGAGGGCAAAGCAACTGACACAGCATGAGGAGCTGAGTTAAGATCCCCAGAACCCACATAATACTGGGCACATTAGCATGCACCTGCAATCCTAGGGTGCCTAGGACTATATGGAGGTGCAGACAGAAGAGTCTCTCAAAGTTCACAGGTCAGTTGGCCTGGCGTGCAGAGCAGTGACCCAAGAGACCCTGTCCCAAGCAAAGTGGAAGCTAAGGAAGGATACCAGAGGCTGTTGTCTGACTTCCACGTGTGCTCAACGGCAAGCCCACGCTCTCTCTCACACACGTATACACCATACACACTCACCCATCCAGTCACACCATTCAAGTTCCAATGTAAAAAGTATGGATGGTGTATTATTTCTGTGACTAATCCCTCACAGAGATAACCTGAAGAATGGATTCTGGTCCACTCTTTCAGAGGACTTCAGCCCATCTGAAGGTGGTTGGAGAGTTGTAAAGGCTCCTCACAGTACAGAAGGCCAAGAAGTGGAGAGGGCAGAATGAGCCGGGGTAGGGCTATAAACTTCAAAAGACCTATTTCTAGTGACCAGCTTCTAGCAGACAGGCCCTACCTCCCAAAGATTCTATAGCCATGCCCCCAAATGGAAAGCAAGATGGGGTGGGGTGATGAGAAGAACAGAAATGGATATCTGTGAGGTCTTCCAATGCGTTATCCAAAGTAGGCCATTAGTGCTTCCTGATTGGCAGATTGCCAGTGAGTAAAGTTTTTCAATTATCTGGAATAACTATTTTTAAATTTCTCTCTCTCTCTCTCTCTCTCTCTCTCTCTCTCTCTCTCTGTGTGTGTGTGTGTGTGTGTGTGTGTGTGTGTGATATGTATGTGTGATGTGTGGGGATTCATGCAGCACGTATGTGAGATCAGAGGACTTTCCTGGAATCCATTCTCCTCTTCCACCTTTAAGTGGGTTCTAGAACCAAAGTTAGGTCATCAGACTTAAGTAGTAAGGGCCTTTACCTTCTGAGCCATCTTTGAAGCTCCAGTTAAAAAGTATTGTTTTTAATGAGCCATTAAGATGGCTTAGTGGGTAAAGGCACTTTCTGCCAAGTTGGACAACCTAGGTTGATCTCCTGGACCAACATAGTGGAAGGAAAAAAAACAATTCTGTCAATTTGTTATCTGACCTACACAGGTACCTTGGCACATGCATGGCCCCCACAAAGTAAGAAAAGAGAGAGAGAGAGAGAGAGAGAGAGAGAGAGAGAGAGAGAGAGAGAGAGAGAGAGAGAGAGAGAGAGAGAGAGAGAGAGAGAGAGAGAGAGAAAGAAAAGAGGGAGGGAAAGAGGGAGGGAAAGAGGGAGAGAGGGAGAGAGAGAGAGAAGAAAGGAAGGGGACACAACTCAGATGACATAAAAGCTGACCTCTGGTGTAAGTACATCATGGGATATAATTCTAAAGACAGCTATTAGTGGTCTGGGAAGATGACTTTGTCAGAAGGTTGCTTGCCTGCCTTGCAAACATAAAGCCTTATGTTCAATTCTAGAAACCATATTTTAAAAAGCCAGGTGTGGTAGCAAGTGCTTGGCATCCCCGCACTGAAGAGGCAGAGACAATGAGAGACTTGTCTCGAAAACAAGCAAACAAAAACCAAAACAAACCAAACCAATGCACGGTGCCAGAGTAAGGACCCTTAAGGTTTACTCTGGCCTCCGCAGCACTTACACACATGTACAGACACACATATAAACACACACACACACACTTACAAGCCTACAAGCCTGCCATCCTCCTTATTTCATAGAAGCCTAAAGCTCATCAACAGGAAGGAACCCACCCCCCCCCCAGGATGAGTAAATACATCCTTGGCATGTAGGGTCTCTACTAGGAATCTGTACCCTTGTCTGGAAACATTGTTCATTGTCATCATCACCGCTCTGCCGTAGTATGCAGCATATTTTACAGGGTACCAGACTATGCAACCATCTTTTGAGAACAGGGTCACTAACCTTTCCTACCAGGACAGAAGCAGTGGCTGTTTCAGAAGCTGCAGGCCACACACCTTCTGCATTGCTGCTTCTCCCTTCAGTGTAATTGCAGCTTGGATGTTACATAAACAAAGAAATGGTAAACAGCCAACATCATTTTTATGCAAAAAAAAAGGAAACAACAACAAAAACAGGTGGTGGCTGCCTTTGGCTCGGAGCCAAATCCTGGTCTAGTGCTCAGATTGGTTGGGAGCTCTGAGAGACCCTCCTGTCTGCTGATTATGGGCTTTGAGGTTAGCAAAATCGCAGGTATCACTGATTCCCTGGCAAGTGGCTCAGGGCCTTCTCCACATAAAGGCAGTTGGTCTCTGGGGTATACTGAGACTACCCTTGCAGGTATCTGAGGAGTATAAAAGACATGAAGGCCCCAAACCCGCCCTGAAGGGCAGTTCCAACACATAAGGAGCACAGCCTCTACTGTCCAGACAAAGAGATGGAGGAGAGGTAGGTTGGGTGTCTGTCCACATGGACAGGTGTGTCACCGGAAGGGAGCTCACACCAAAGCAACATCAAAAGGACTCTTCTCTCTCACTCTATACTCCCCACACAAGTGAGAATTTCAGCTTGATTTAGAGATGTATGCAAACACACCCATTTTCAGCAAACCCTGAATCCCCAACTTCCCTCCATACAAAAAGAAGGTTGATTTTATTGTGCAGAGCTTGGTCGTGCAGCCCTCTGCCCTTATGGGCATACCCTCCCTACCACAGCCATAGCTCTGCCCATCAAGACAGAGCCACGCGTGCACATGGTGGCAGAGGCAGGGGAGAAAGAGCTGCAGCATGTTTGTCATGGGAGCGTAGCGCCTTAAACATATGGCCTGGAAGACCCTCAGGAATTTCACGGGACATTGCATGCGAGTGGAGACCCAGGCATCCACTCCGGAGCCAGGAGCCAGAGAGAAGGGAGAGATGCAGTGGGACACGAGGGACTATAACATTTCTTTCGGAAACCTCCCAGCAGAGGCAAGTGCACAGTCAGCATCAGTGAGGTGAGGCTCTTATCCCGATCACGGAAGAGCACACCAAAACCAAACCCGAACCAAGGCAAAGGGAAAACCTTGGGAGATTTGAGCCCTCACAATAGACACTCACCGTGAGACTTGTCACTGTTATATAAGCAAGTGGACAATGAAATAGAGCACATTTTTATTTACTTCTGGGGATTGGTGTTGGTGTGCGTGCAGAGAAAGAAATAATCTTTGCAACGTGCTGGTGGGCTGGAAGATGCGTCCATGTCAGCTTTCAATCACTCTGGTAATGCATACTGGGAATTATAAAAGTACCCTCAATCATTAACTCAGTAATTCTACTTCTGTGGAGATGTGCAGAATAAATGAAGATCACCACCTCCCTCTGATGGAGCCACTACCTCTATTAATGGAACCATGCTGCTAATAGCTTTCCCTGGCAGATCTACATGTCACGCACTGGGTACTGCAGACTAGAATGCTGCCTTTTCTCCCACAAGTGGTTCAAGAAACTGATAATGACATCATCTGGGTTGGGAGGATTCCCCAAACATAACAATGTTTATTCTTGGTTGAGTCAGTCCATCACTCAACTGGATTCTACACCTGTCACTCAAAACAGCCTCGGCTTCTCCCAGCTTAGAAACAACTTGAAATGGCATTGGTTAGCCTGCTACCTGTGCTGTAGCCCACCTTCCTCAGATGAGGTATAGCCAGACAGAGTGGAGGACTGAGCCAGTAGCAGGTCCTAGATACTTCCTCCCCACTGGTCCTGATCCTTTAGAGAGCAAATGGAGTTGCTAACTAGAATCTAGACAGAGTCCTCCGTCATGACTGCCAGGAGCCACGGGTCACATCAGATGCCTGCCCCAGAAGCAGGACAACCAAAAAGGGTAGAAGGGGAGGGCATGTGCCCATGAAAAATGTTCTGGACTCTAGCCCTGCGTCCCTGGCTTCTCTAGGTCCCTATTTGCCCAGACTCTCTCATCAGCTCATGTAGTAATAGGGGCGGCGGGCC
>NC_022013.1:63783361-63792443 GCF_000317375.1 Microtus ochrogaster | reverse complement strand
CCCCACCCCCGCCTTATGTTCTGCACACATAGATCCTGGCTGACTGAAAGGTGAGCCAAGGTGATTCAGATTGGTATTGGGGTAGGGATTCAGGGCTCTGGTTGGACCATTTAGTCCTTGCATAGTCCTGAACATGTCACTAAATTTCCTGATCCTAAAACTCCTCACTTCCAGCATCCTACTTGTCCTCCCACCTCTTGAGGTGTCTGTGAAGCTGGAAGGACAGAGGAAGGTTGGTGCTACACAAAGAAGCTACTATGTTAGTGTATCTCTACTACCAACAAATTTTGCACTTGCTACTTGGCATGGGAGAGAGTTGACAGAGGTTTCTGTCCTGCCAGGTCCCATAGCCGTTCATCCTAAAGAAACACACAGAGGTCTACATTAAATATAAAACTGGTTGGCCTATTAGCTTAGGCATCTTGTTAATTAATTCTTACATCTTATATTAGCCCATTATTATTGTTTGTGTTACCATGTGGCTTGGCATCTTTCATCAGCGAGGCATTCTCTTTGTCTGGGTGACGACTGCAGACTGAATCTTTCCCCTTCTCAGAATTCTCCTGTTCTCATTGCCCTGCCTCTACTTCCTGCCTGGTTGCCCGTTTCACCTATACTTCCTGCCTGGCTACTGGCCAATCAGCATTTTATTAAACAAGTACAAGAAACAAATCTTTACAGGGGAAAACCGTTGTCCCACAGCACTCCCCCCCCCCCTTTTTTTCAAAACAAGAACTCTGAATCTAACATCCTTTGTTTAGCTTTTTGTCCAGACCATTAGCTATAACATCTTGTGACCAACACTTTAAACAAAGATAAATATCCATAATCCATATTTTTGGAATGTGGGCATAGTTTTTCAGGCTACTTCCTACTGATTGGGGGCACTGAAAATATTATGGGGACATAAAAATAATTTATAATTATGATCAAGTCCTTTCTGGAGTTTCCTGTGAGGCCTGATCATCTCAGCCAGCAGTCTTGAAACTGTTCTGGATGTAGAACTCAGATATCTGAGATTTCTCGGGGGTCTTCCTTGATCAAATCTGATTTTTCTTAACCCAGAATGAATCCATAGGCTCTCATTTCCTATGGAAACAAAAGCAAAACCTCTTCTCTAAAGTAACATACTTTTTGACTTAAATTTTGAAGTCAGAGCATTTTCAAAATACATATGTTGGATTAATCCAGCAGCATTTATAATCAAATGTCTTTTTAGCAGCTATTGCTCCTTTCTCAACAGTCATACAATTCAAAGACAACACAATAACACACAGTATCCAGACTCCATATATTTTCCAGCTTTATGTGGGTTTATTTTAAACTCTATTTTTTTAATATTTATTTTTAATTTTTGGTTTTTTGAGACTAGGTTTTTCTGTGTATCTTTGGCTGACCTGGCACTCACTCTGGAGACCAAGTTGTCCTTGAACTCCCAGAGATCCACCTGCTTCTGCCTTCCAAGTGTTGGGATTAAAGGTGTGTGCCACCACACCCAACTATTCTCTTTCTTTCTTTTTTATTTTAAATACTTTATCCTTTTTCTTTTCTCTCCCAAGCCTACATATATTTTTAAAAGCACTGTAAACTGTTTTATAGGTTTCTTTTGTCTGAATCTATTCTATTGCGCATCTGTAATCCTTTTCTGACCAGGACCACTTGTTAAAATGCTAGAGTAGCTTGGCTAGAAGTAAGGCTGCTTTGCCTTTTGGCTCCACCCAGTCTGTTAGGGCAGAAGTCTGTTCACTACCTCTGAGACTGCTGGGTGGGAGCCGTCCTCACCACTTCAACTCTGGTAACCAGTTGGCCCATTCTGCTACCAAGTAACTTGCAGCACGCTGCCCACAACCCCCCATTTAAATGTTCCATAGCCAGACCGTCAGAAAGAGTCAGAGTTCACGCTGGCAGCACAGCTCAGGAAGCCATTTCAAAACCACACAGCTTTCCTCTGCTACTGCTAAATCAGTAAGACCTCTCTCAAAGGAGCCACAACTTGCCATCATCAAGAAAAGCCCATGGTGGGGGGGGAGATGCAGCTAAACTTTGTTTTTTAGTGTCTAGAATTCCTTTCCAAGCTTTCTCAGGTTTTATGTGGATGTTGCCAGCCCCATGTTGGTGCACCAATTCTATTGATGAGGTTTCTGTACTGCCTATAGCAGGACCAGGCAGAGGGCAGAGAGGGCAAAGTCTTTGCAGACACTGACTAAAGGGGAAAAGGAAAAAGGGGTTCACCCAGAGAGCACATAGAACATAGATATGCTGTAGACCTCAGAAAACTCATATAGGACTGACATTAAGGCCTACCCAGCTTTATACTTAGATGTAGACCCTGAAGCTTTGTTCATGACCCCTTTGGGTAAACAAGCATGAGCTTGTAAACAATGGGAACTGGGTTGGGGAAGGGGAGTCACATCCTGAGGATGAGGTAGGAATGTTGGTCCTCCACACATCCCAAAATGTCATCCATCATCAACAACATTTATCTCAGGAAGTGAATAGAAAGTATTGAAATGTTGGATTTTTAAAAACATGCAAATAAAATCCAAGGCAGCAAAGTCATTCTTAGAGGCTCCATGTTGTCGCTCATTAGTATCCATCAAGTGATTTAATACAACACATTTGGGAGACGGTAGAAAAGGGAATTGCATGCCACAGGACTCTGGAGGAGCTTGCCTGTGTTAGTCAGCTTCCCATCACTGTGGAGAATACCTGAGAGGAATCGTAAAGATCAAGCTGACAAGGTTCTCTTGGGCTTCCAGCTTCAACAGTGTCATCTCATCTTTCTTTTTAGGCCTTTGTTGAGGCAGGACAGCATGGTGGCAATCACATGGAGGAAGGAGCATTGCTGCTCACCTCAACAGTACAAGGGACCAGACAGAAAGGGACAAGAGGTAAAGTATACACATCAAAATTATGTTCCCAGTGGCCTGCATTTTCCTACTGTCCTCACTTCTTACCTAGTGGCCTGGATTCGCCTACTGTCCTCACCTCTGAAGAACTCACAATGCTATCAGTTCATCTCACCAGGTGAGTTTCCCCACTGAAGAGGTTAGAGTCCTCAGGGTTCAGTCACCCATTCGAAAGGCCTCACTCCTGAACATTGTTGCATCTGGAGCAACACCTTTCCTTCACGACCTGTTAGAGGTCATTTTGCATCCAAAAGATAAAACTGCCCCTTTCTTGGGTTGGCCCGGAGAACCTTGAGTCCATAGACCTGTTTCCAGATGAAGAACTTCAGTTCCCTGCCTGCCATCCTCTTCCAATTCTCCCTTCTCCTGTGCCACAGAGCAGGGATACTTGACTGTTGTTCTCTGTCAAGTTCCAAGGAAGAGAGCTGTTTCTGGCTCACAGGGCCTTCAGAAAGTCATGCTGTATTAAAGCATTTGTCAAGTGGATGAATGAATGAGCACTCCAGAGCCTGCTTGACTGCCTGTGTATGGTTCCTTTTGTGTCATTGTGACTACAGGGCCTGGCAGAAATAACTTGAGGAAAGATTGACTCTGCCTCCCTTCTGAGGTGTTCCAGTCTCTCATGCTGGAGAGGCCATGGCGGCGTAAGTGGTCGCAGCAAGAGTGTGTGTGGTCTCACGTGGCAGTGGGGCAGGTAGCAGAGACAGTTGCAATGGAACCAGTGATTGGGGATAACCTCAAAGACCCACGCTTAGGGCCTGCCTACTCCAGTCAGTTCTGACCTTCTAAAGCTGTGGTTCTCAACCTGTAGATCATGACTCCTTGCAGGGGAAGGGGTCGTCAGGGGTCACCTAAGGCCATCAGAAAACACAGATATTTTACATTAAGATTCATGACAGTAGCCAAATTACAGTTACGAAGTAGCAATGAAGCTAATTTTGTAGTTGGGGGCCACCACAGGGTGTGTTAAAGAGTTAGCACATTAGAAAGGTTGAGAAGCACTTTATCTAAAGGTCCCAAATTCCCCTCCCCACCCCCCGCACACACTCCCCAAATAGTGCCACACGTGGAACAAGGGCTCCAGTGAGTTTGGAGGACACTTAATTCTAACCCTAATGTTCTGGAGTGTCTGTGTGGCAGGGACTGACGCTGCCACTGCTCTCTCTCCTTCCTCTGATGGTTCAACATTGGAATCCCACACTGTTCCCAAGGAGCAGATGAGCCCTGGTCTGATGACAGCCCTCTCCCACATCAAAGCCCTTGGATTCCTATCTCAGCCGCTGCCACACTCTGGCTTTTTGGAGACTCATCGGACAACAAATATTTGAGAAGTGCTTATTTTATTCAAAGCAGAAAGTTTTAAAGAAAAAGAAAAGAAAAACATCACATCTCCAACCTCCCAATCCCCTTTCACCTCTAGCATCCTTCAGTTCTGAGATGAAAATCCCACTGGGCTGGGCGCTTGCCTGCAGCTTTCACCGCAGTACAGCATGGGGATCCCAGCAGCTGCCCGAGGTTCTGCCTCTTGGCAAGCTTGGCTTTCCAGGTAAGATATCTTGGTCAAGAAGATGCACCTGGTCTAAAATGTGGGTTCACTCAGGATAAGGGCACAGATTATAGATCTGGGTCCTGGCTGTGGGAGTTTCCGAGGGAAGCTGGAACCCGAGTGCAAGGTGGCAGCTGTCTCTTCAAGGGCTCAGTTGAGGATACAAGTGGGATTCCCAGGACATCGATTCATGGGAATTCAATGTGTCGCTCTCAGTAACCTTCAAGTGAAGGCAATCACGGTTGGGCTTGTGAGTTTAACCAAGAGGGAATCCCTTAGCGAACGTAGACCACAGCCACAGGTTAAGAAGGGAGAAATAAAGTCTCTCACCCATCAGTGCCCACCTAGTCACCCCCACAAGAAACTCCTTTTCAGAGGTGACATGAAGCTGAAGTATATATCCCATGACATGTGAGTAGCTTCTTTCATTGGTATGTCATGACTGAGTTGTTTTCCAGGAAGGGAAGGACCAAGCTCATATCACTGTTTGAATCTTAAGTGGTGCCAACAGTTCATTTGAAAAGCTTTGTCCCTGGCCTTTGGTGAGACTCAGATTAGAACTGTTTAGGGGTAGGTGTCCACTGGAAGGAGAGTAGGCATTGGGGTCATGCCACTGCGAGAAAATACCAAGAACACAGCCTTTTCTCTTCTGACCACCAGGAGGTAGTCACACTTCCTCTACTTTTCCCTCTTGCGTGATATCCTGCATCACCATGGGCCCAAAGCATCGAGTCCAGTGAACATGGACTGAACCTTTTAAATCCCTAGCCAAAATAGCCTTTCCCCTTCTAACTACTTTTCCTTAGACATGATATCACAGGGATGGAAAATTGTGATATGGTCCATTTGGGGGAGAATGGCCAAAATGGATTAATACGTGCTCTGGAAAAGTCACACACTCAGAACCTGTATCAAGGTATGTCTAGAATAAGCTCCATATCTGTCCATCTTCCTTGTTTCCCTGTCACCAAGTCATCAGCATCCTCCCTGTCACGACGGTGACAACAGGTTCTTTGCTGACCTCCAACCATCTTCTCCTGATACTCCTTGGTTCCCTCTATTCCTTTAAAGAGTTCTCATGAGCACCCAACAAAAGCCACCCTTGATAGGCGCTGGTGGGGTGCTCATGCCCAGTGGCTGGCCTGATACCAATCTGCACATGAGCATGACAAACTGGATACAGGGGGTTCTTAAAAACAAAAAATAAAAAGAAGACATGACATTTGGAGAAAGATGAGGTGGAACACTTGAAGAACTTCAGGGAGATGGTGAGGATGGATATGATAAATATATGTTGTATAAATGTATGAAAATTTCTAAGAATAAAACTGTCATTCTTTAAAAGTCCCCACCCACTCTCCCACCTGCCCATCACCCTGTTTTATGTTCTTTGCTCCATGTACAATGTGTCTGTTTGATTTCTTGGTCTTCTTCTGTCTCCATCCTTTTCTACACTGTGTCCTTGGTTCCCAGGATGACATGAGATGACATTAAGTTCTTAGCACTTGTTGAAAACAATATTAAGGTAGGCTGGACTCCAACACCCCTGGCCATGCAGTCTTGATGAGGGCTGGATTGTGACCCCAGGTGTGTCACACAATGATCAAATCTCTCTTCTACAAGTTTCTTCCCCTAACTTGTGTGCTGTGGAGTTTCCCTTACCCACACCTTGTGGGAGGTCAGAGTAGAAGGTGAAGGAAAGAGGCTGATGCAGTGGCCAGAATCTGTTTAGGGCCACCCATCAACAGGATTGGGGTCTGTGGAAAGATCCAGAGAATCCCATGGCCCCACAAGTGGTCCCAAAGAAGATTCTTCATCCCTTGTGACCGATTCATTTGCCAGACATTCCGAAACCACAGAAAAGAATTTCTTGCCCCAAGGAGTAAAACTTGTTAAAAAGAAAAAAAAAAGACCACACATACACACACACACACATACACACACACACTTTAAGACTTGCCATGGGACTGCACCTCTCCTGCAGTGGGAAGGAGTTGCCCTTTTGTCCGTCTAGCTGTCTCCCTTGTCTAAGAACTACCATGCAACTCCTGCTTGCCCTGCAGACTTTGCTCTCAAATTCCGATCTTGGTGAGACTTTCCAGCTCCTATTCTCAGTGCTCACTACCACAGTCAGTCTCACTGGTCCCAAGGAAGGATAAAGCTCCCCAGATTCCCTAGTCTTTGACTACTTTGTGTTGCCATACACACCCTTCACGTTAGGATGTTGGGCACCATACAAACAAAAGAAGTTTATTTGGTTCCAGATCCCGGTGACTGCAAAGTTCAAACTGTGTGACTTCCATGTGCTTCTGTAGCATGAGCCATGCAAGACAGCTGGGAGAGGATGCCATAAATGGAAGAAGAGGAGGGGCTATATGCTCATTCTGCTGTCTTAGACATCACAGCACCTATTGTTGTGATAAAAACACCATGACTGAAAGCAACATGGGGTGTACATGTGTGTGAATATGGGGTCATTTCAATTTACAGCTTGTGGTCCATCATCCAGGGAAGTCGGGACAGGAACTCAAGGCAGGAGCCTAGAGACAGGAGCTGAAACAAGGATTGTGGAGAAGTGCTGCTTGCTGGCTTGCTCCTCCTGGCTTGCTCAACCTGCTTTCTTACAGCACCCAGCCCTACAGCCCAGGGGTGGCACTGCCTGCAGTGAACTGAGCTCTCCCACATCAGTCAAGAAGCTGTACTACCGGTCTTTACAGTCCTACCTGGTGGGAGCATTTTCTCAACTGAGGGTCTCTCTTCCCAAATGACTCAAATTGACATAAAATTAGCCAATACAGCCCCCTTTAAATAACATGTTGTTTTTTAATGATTTTTCCACTCTGTAGCTCACTCTGATGTTGAACTCCTTATGTAGCCCAGGCTGGCCTCAAACTCATGAGAGTCCTCTTTCCTCAACCTCTTAGTCATTGAGATTACAATCGTGAGCCATCATGTCTGTCTTTAGCCTTCCCTTTTCACAGTAGCCCGTTCTCCTAGGAATTAATCCTCTCCCCGGAGACCTATCTCATTCCAAGAATTGAGCTGACACGTGTCATGAGGTGGGATCTCTTCCCACTCAGTCCCTCCTGTCCAAGGCCCATCGGCTTTCATCAGAGCTGCACTGGAGACCTGGGCTGCAGCACATGGAAGTTTAGGGATGGATGAACCACATGTGAATCACACCATCCTTCTAGAATCAAGTCAACCCAGTTGTACCAGGGACTAATAATGACTCCTAAAATCCTCTGGGCATGTGTTTTTTCTTGGGGATACCAGTGCAGATGAAGGTTAAGGACAGCCCCAAGGAGACCTGTGGTTTCTAACTCAATATGAAACCACCCTAGGAAGGACCTTCCCTAGGAGGTTATTGCAGCGAAGGCATCACGGTCTGGAGGTACAGGCCCTGGGAGCATCTGCCAGCACCAGAAGAATCAGGTATTAGTGAAGACACAGAGGTAGGGGCCATCAGAGCATCATAATCTTTTTTCTGGGTACATGTATGTGTACACATGTTCATGTGAATTCACACACACGTGAGACTAAAGATAGATGTCGTGTGTTTTCCTCAGTGCTCTCACCGATCTCTGCCTCCCAAGTAATGGGTTAACAGGACTGCAGTGTACCCTGACTTTTCACTGAGTGTTGGGGATCACACTCAGCTCCTCATGCTTGGCTGACCAGTCATCATCTCCCCAGCCCCCAGGATTTTTCTTTGATGTCCTTGGACTTAGAGACTGGACTCTAGAGCATTTGGTGTATGCATATCAGGTAGTTTAACTCTGGGAATTCTGGAAGGAGCTTCAATTCACATGTACTGATCTGGGGAACTTTCAGAACATTACAGTAGGTTAGCCCTAAACACACTTTGTTCTCGTCATGGAGCTAAGGCAACTGAGGGGCAGAGATGAGGTGGTACAAGCCCATGACGTCTTGCTTTTTTCTGGGGTCACACTACCCTAGAGTAAGGTCTCCATTCCCTTCTCTCTCCTAGCTGAAATCTGTGTCCTTCACATTCATGAGATATTTAAAACCCTCCCAAGGATCCTCGTGTCACTTCTAAATCAATGTATTCGAATCTAATCTTTATCTGCCATGGTTTTCTAGGCCATACCTTCAAGGACGACCCTTGGCAGGTGATAGGGACTGGAAACAAAACATTTTTTTCAGTAGTTCCCCCACCGCTGGTGGTTTCCAACACTGTGAAATGCATACACCGTGAGCTACAACTGGTCCTTGGAAATGGCTGCCGAGGTACTTGGGGAGGCATGCAAAGCACCAGTATTAAGCGGTTAGGAGCCCCTAAACTGTGACTACATGAGGCAAAGTCTGGAAGGTCAAGCTTCCCAGTTAAAAGCAGAAGAGTTGCAGGGACCCACAGAACTGCCCTGCCCACTCCCTTCCCCATCCACCGAGGCAGGCTGATCTTCAGCTTCCAGCCTGAGTTCTCTCTCTTTTCCATCTCTCTCGGAGAAGCAGCTTCTGTCTTTCCCTTCTCTCCTCTCCCTCTTCCTCTCTCTCTCTCTCTCTGCTCTGCCTTTCTCCCCTTCTCCTCTCCCTTTTATAACCACTTAATAAATATACAACTTCACTCTGCATGGCGTGCCTATCTGTCTGTTTCTTTCCCTCT
>NC_022013.1:63748896-63783261 GCF_000317375.1 Microtus ochrogaster | reverse complement strand
TCTCTCTCTCTCTCTCTCTGCTCTGCTTTTCTCCCCTTCTCCTCTCCCTTTTATAACCACTTAATAAATATACAACTTCACTCTGCATGGCGTGCCTATCTGTCTGTTTCTTTCCCTCTGCCATGTCGTGCCTTGCCACCCAGGACCTTGCCACCTCATGCCTTGCCTTTGGAGACCTGTGGTGTGGTCTTGTGTTGCCCCTCGTTGCGTGTCTCCCTGCCTGGGACCAGCCACAGCTCAGAGACCTGCAGCCGACCCTGCCTGGGACTGGCTGCTCTCAGGGCCTACTGCCTGCTGCCACATGGCCTGCTACCACCGCTTGGGGACCTGCAGTGTTTCTGCTGCCTGCCCCTGCCGGGGATCCTGCAGCATTTTTAATAATCCATTATACTGCCTTCCTGGGTATCCCAAGAGCATCAGCCATAAAAGGTGTTGTATACTCATCTCTGCCTAGACTTGGATACTGCTCACATCTCCCACATTCCTTTATCTTGATGGAGATAGTCCAAAACACAAAAAGCAGCCTAGCCTTGCTTTTCCATGGAGTACAGCTAGGGAGGTCCAAAAGCAACTGGGCTCAATGCCTAGTCTTGGGGTCCTTGCACTGGTTGCAATGCCCTGCCTGCAATGAGCATAGGAATCCCACAGAAGCTCCTGCAACTAGACCCAGAATTGATACCACACCTTGCCGATGGCAGCTACTGTGTCCTTGCCAACTGCTCTGGCTCCCACCCTTTGATCATGCCCAACCCAGAAGTCCATCTACAGCTCTGTCCTAGAGGCTCAAGGTACCAGCTGACAACCTGGCAGCGATGAGCTCAGAACATGGGCCTGGCTGATCTGAAGGCCACGCTTCTACCCCATGAGTAGGTGGTGTAGAGAATCTCTCCAACATCTCTCTCTAGAGAAGGGCACTAGCTGTCCCACCTTGAAGCCATTCTGTGAGTGGCCGTGTCTCTGACATCATTGCAGAGAAGATGGAAACTGCCACTATTAGGAACCCGATGTTTCCTATCAAAGTAAAAGCATGGAAATGTGGCAGGGGCTTGAATAGAGTGATGGAAGGCAGAAAGGAGTTCAGAGCTCATCTCAGGCGGCTTCCAGCTGTGTGGCATCAGGGAATTCCTCCTCTTCTCTGTGCCTTAGTTTGTGAATTTGGAAAATGGGCTCAGTACTGCTGATGCCTAACTAAGAGGTAAGGAGACCTTTTCTAGAAAGCACCCTGCAATTTGTTGGTAGTAGGAAGCATCTATGCCGTGGCTATGGGACACATCCTTTGGAATACTAGACTGGAGGCTCCTCTCCTTTAGAGGCACACTGATGACATATTGCTCTTGTTGGTCAGTGACCCTTGGCCATTTAAGTGGTGACCCATCAATCACGTGCAGCAGTGAACTTGCTTTAACAGTGTCTCTCCCCTTTCTTAGCGAGCCATGAAGCTACTTGTTGCAAGCGGCACCACTAGTAGGTGGATCTCTCCTAACATGAAAAGTGTGTGAAACAACACTTGTCCCATCCCTACAGGGCCGAGTGTGGAAGGCTGGAGCTCTTGTTCCATCATCTAAGCTGCCAAAACTGACTGCCTCAGTCTAATGTGGGGCTATAACTCCTAACCGATGCACCGTCTAATAATCCCAGGTCTCTCCAGATGCCACGCTGCATTCTTCATTTAGGACACAGGGCATGGGCGCCTTGCCCTTCTCTCTCTTCCTCTCCCACAGTGAGCTGCAGCCCTCTCTCCTAGTCACCCATCTTCTTCCCTGTTTTGCTGAGGTCTGAACAGGCTCAGGTAGGACTGGTGTGAAGGCAACACGCTGAGCCAGAAAGAAGGGGCTCTTTAGAGCCCAGGAACCCTTGACTCCCAGCCTGGGCAGGGGACGTGCTCCTCCAAGCCTGGCTGGAGCTATGAGCTACAACACACATACTGTACTACCTACCATGCTCCAAGGAGATGGAGGTGGGGTCAAAACTCAGCGTTGCCTTGGAATCTGACAACTATGCCCTCCTCTAATGGGTCTAGAAGCTAAGCAGATAGTTTCCCACATTCTTGTATTAAGTGGGAGTTGGAAGTACTGTCTACATCTGCTCCACTCTGTAGAGGGGTGAACTGAGGAGTAGGGGAGGAATGGAAGTGACCTTGGGTGGTACTCTGAGGCAGTAATAAACCAGAGACCACAACCCCACTGTCAACATAAGCATGGAACCCAGATGCCGTTGCAGGAGATGTTTCTGAAACTTGAGGTCAGCTTGGCTTAGCAGTTTGACCAGCAAAGCAGCTCCCATTGATCTGGGAATGATGTTTACTCTCAGAGGACCATAAGCTCCTTCTACCAAAGACAGGACTCAGAGTATTCAGACAGCTCTGAGCCTTTCATATTCTTAGGACAAACCCCTGTCTTCTCTCCACCTATTGGATCTCTATGAAGATTCTGAGGTTAGCGCAGAAAAACAGAATCCAAGAATCTAGGCTAGAGCTAGAAGCCAGTGAGATGGCTCCATGGGTGAAGTGCTTGCTGTGCATGAGGACCAGTGTTCAGATCCCCAGCACTCAAGTATAAGCTGGAGACTATGGCTTATGCCTGCAACTCTGGTACTGGTGTATCTGGGACAGGAGGATCCTGGGGTCTTTATGGTTATTCAGTTTAGCTACAATTGAGAGCCTCAGGTCCAGTAGGAGACCTTGTTTCAGAAAAAAAAAATGTGAGGAGCAAAAAGGAGGGGACTCGGTGTGAATCTCTGACATCCACACACTTGTATACACATGTATACATATAAACACCCTTACACACACACTCCAATAATAAAAAGACTACAGGGAAAGAGAGGCCATTAAAGTTGTCAATAGATGATCATGCTGATGGTCTCTTCTGGTTCTTCTACCAAAGTCACAGATTCCAGAGAGAGCCTGGTTGTGATGGGGACACCTATTACATTCTCCATAGTGGCCACTATATTGTAGATCTTCCTGTCAGGGACATGCCTATCTGGGAAATGCTGAGCTTGACTCTCTTAGTCCTCTTGCTAGCTCTACTAGCTTGAGAGGCCCTCGTGAGCCTTCTCCTGACAAGGTGGGGACAGTCTCTGTGAACATGGTACCTGTGGAACTGGAAGCCAGACATTGGCTACAGGTGTAGGTCAGGTGACCCATGAGTCCTGCTCTGAACTTTCTCAATTCTAGCACCAGAACTCTCTGTCCTCACCAAATCACATCCACCTGTGGCCTCTTTAGAGCTGCCCACTTGCTGGAACTGGTATCACTTTAAGAGATTGCCAGGGCTGCAGAGGACAAGCAAAAACAAAAGAGACCTTGGCACAGGCTGGCACACTGCCACTTCCCCCTGCTGGCCAGACATCTCCAGCCTCAATTCAACTTCATCCCTCTAGAGCAAGCCCCTCTCCAGGCTGATCAGGCTTCTGGATCTCTGCTGAGGCATTTTGTCCATTGTCCAAAACAAGCTACAGGGCTGAGCCCCAAGTTAAGAAGCATGGAAACTATTCTCCGCATGGGCCATGGGAGGAATGTGGAAGTGGAAAGCAATGATATTTGGGGCCAGTCACTCCAACCCACAGGCACTCGCCTCTCCCCGCTCCACACAGAAAGATGCTGGCTTCTAGCCTTGGATGACGTAACCTTTCCTGCCCTGAGTCTTCCCAATGAACCTGGCTCTGGGACTGGAGCCTGGCTCGACTTCCCCAGCTAGGTCTTTAGCACACCTGTACAGACTTTCCCTACTCCTCGCCCCTGCTCTTCTTCCTTCTTCATTGAGCAGAGCGCCTGGAAAAGGAGGGATGGTCTTGCATCAGCATCTTCACTAGAGCCTCCTGTTGCCAAGGGCATTTCCACATACCAGGTTCTGCCTCCCTCCTGCCTGGCAGAGTCTACCGATCCTGATTCACTAGCTAGCTTGGTGCCTGCCACTTTGAGCCTTGTATCCCGGCTGCAGTTTCTATGTATCTATAACCAAGATGTCAGCTGAGGCCTTTGGGCCCTGGCTATTTAGACAGGCATGGCTAAGATCTGAAAAAGCCCACAGATCCTTGTACCTCCTACTCCTGGAAGAATCCTGCACACCTCTCCAGACCAAGTCTGTGTCCCAGGAGTTCACTGTCTACTGGTGTGTTGTAAATGTCAGAACTCTGTTGACGACATCAAGGGAAGATTAGGGCAGCATTACAAAGCTCAAAACCTCATCACAGCTCTGCATTCTCACCCCTCCCTTCCTCTCCTTCCTGGCTCCTCCCACAAAGCCCACTCTGGAGCTCCTATTGGGTCCATCCACCTCCTCTTGAACCAATGTGAATCTTAGCTTCAGTCTCAGGAGGAATTGGGGGAAATGGTTCCCTCATTTCATTCCGCACCAATTACTTCTGTCCATGGCTTAGGTCCCAGGGCCATGTCTGTCCCCAGCCACCCAGCAAGCTTCTGGGCTCTGGTCCCAGTTAAGGGTAGGGAAGCACAAAGGATGATCAAGGAAAATAATTAAAAAGATCCTCATCTCTTTAAAAATTATGCCGCTGACTCATTCTGTATCCCGAAGTTTACGACATGGTCTCCACAACATGGGGAGTTGGGGGAGCTGTAGCTGGCCACTGCCCGCCAACCTGGCTCCTGAAGCCCACACACAGTTAGCCTCTAGGCTGCTCCACAGGACTGCAAGGCGGCAGAGCCTGGACTCCCGGACCTCACGGGGTCCAGGCTTCCCCTCAGAAGCTGCTCCTGCCTGACATGTCATGCATCCCTTTAGAACCCACTGGGTGGGGACATCAGGAAAATTACCAGAAGCAGGAACAGAGGAGGATTCTGAATCCTCTGAAATATGCTACCCCAGGGAGAGATACCAGCTTCTTATTTGTTGAACTCGGGAAATGCCAACTGATTTCAACACACCCCTCAGTAAGTCCCTAATTAGAAAGGCAAGACGCTGTCACAGGAGCCGCATGTCTTTTCCCCATGCCAACTGCCATGGGTTTCTGGAGAGGCTCGGCTGACGGCACATGATCAGCTTCCTTCCCTTCCTGGCACAGAAAGGCAAGGAGAATTGATGCTGTGGCCCACTCCCCAGGCTGGGGGCCTCAGAGCAGGCAGGACGCCTGGCAGCTGCAGCAGAAGGGCAGGAAGGCTTCGGCAGCTGGACTGAGGTCAGATTCAGAGGCCTGGGCTGGGCAGAAACAGCCAATGTGTGATCCAGCTGCTCTGCTGTGTGCTGGGCCACATGCTGGAGGCAGACATTGCAGGACCAGCCTGTCTTCCAGTGTAGCAGTGGGGGGGAGGGCAGGCTTGTCCGCCCCTCCCTAGGCCCTTCTGCTTCTTCTGCTTTACCCCATCTCTCTCTTATACTTTTTTCTTCCTTCCTCTGTTTGTCTGCCTTCTCTACCTCTCTGTCTGAGTCGAAGTTCCGGGTATAGGAGAGACTGATGTAGAGCCCCAAAGGAATCCCAAATAATATCAGGCGGAAACATGCTGTGGTTTGTAACCCTACCCCGAAGCTTGTTTTAATCTCTAACTCACAGTGCAATGGCATTAAGGGACATGGCCTTTCGAGCAGTGGCTCTCAACCTTCCTAACACTGCCACTTTTTAATACGGTTCCTCAGGTTGTATGAGTCCCAACCACAGTATTATTCATTGCTAGTCCATATCTGTATTTTTGCTATTGTTATGAGTCATAAAGCATCATATCTGAGATGCAGGATATCTAATATGCAACTTCTGTGTAAAGGTCATATGACCCCAAGGGGTCACGACCCACAGGTTGAGAGCTACTGCTTTAGAGGGCAATGCAATTCTCAGGGCTGAACCTTCAGGAAGGGGATTATTTCCCTTATAAAAGACGTGGGGGGTTGCCTGCCCCCTTCACCAGAGGGACTATGTGGAAGGTACTGTCTATGATATCGGAAGTGGGGCCTTTAGCATTCGTGGAGCCCACCAAAGCAGCTGGGCTCTGCTTGATGGCCCTGGGCAAGGACAGCTCCACAGTATAAGGCTCTCATTAGCATCCCAACAGTTTCTCCTCCCAGAGCCTTGCTCTGCTTTGACAGAGCTCCCAGTACATAGGCAGGGATGGATTTCGTGACCTGTTGCAGGGGCAGTCCAAGAAGAAGGTCAGGACAATGGGTATGGCAAACTGGAGTCACCAGAGGGTAAAGTCAGAGCTGAGTGAGGGTGTCAGGGGTGGGGGAGTGGGGGTGAGAAGGTGACTCTTAGTCATCCTCCTGTGGCTGTAACACATTACCTTAGACAATCAATTTAGCAAAGGAGATGTTTCATTCCAGTTCATGTCTTCATGGCAAGAGTGTATAGCAAAGGAAGCCAGCTCATGGTGACTAGGAAGCAAATTGTGGGGAGAGGCTGACATCTATCCTCAGTGACATTAAATTTTCCTATAAGACACCACATTCTAAAAGTTCTATTACTTACCAATAGCATCACGGAGTGAGAACCAAGCATTTTCCACACCAGTCTTTGGAGGACAGTTCACATCCCAAATGTTGTTGTTTGGATATAGACACTTCCCCAGAAAGGTCAAGTGTGCAGGGCCTGGTGACATCTGGTGGACCTTGGATGGCTCTTTCTCCCTCACTGGACGTGTCTAAAGCTGAATGAACTACCAGGAGGTGAGGCCTGGCTAGAGGAAGCGGGTCACATTGGAGTTACACCCTGAAGGGCCTGTCTTGTCCCCAAGTCCTTCTCTGTCATCTTCCTACCAGCCATGAGGTGAGCAGCCTTCCTGTCACACCCTCCCCCAGGCTATTCTCCCTGTACACCAGCCCAGACATGACCATGTGATCATGGACTGATACCTTTGATAGAGTGAGTGTATTTTCTCTTTTAAGTTGGTTTTCTAAAGCATTTTGTCATTGCAAGGACCATTAGTATAGATATTTCTGGACCAAAAGAGGCAGAGAAGCTTTCAGAAGCTTTGTCTGAGAAATAGTTGACATTGCTCCAGCCTAAGTACAAGGGGAGTAGCAGAAGACAAGTCTGGGAATGGATAGGCCACCCCTGCTGGAAGAGTTTCCTGAAGAAGCCAAGGGGATGCAGGATGAGGTATGGAAGCCCCTGTCTTTTTGTGACCCAGGGAGAGTGACCCTCTCCCTGGCTCTCATGGTCATGGGAGAAGAGGAGTCTCAATGGAAGCTGTGTGGACATTCTGACAGCATAAGTGGAGGGAACCTCAGCTCAGGTCTCCCTAAGACTCATTAAGAGAAGGTCCGGGTTAAAACCCAGCTTCCTTCATGAGAAGGCGAGAAGGTTGGTATGAACCACACAGTGGGATCAGTTTCTAAAGGAAGAACACGGCTTTATTCGAACGTGACTTTTTCCATAATTAGGAGAGCAGATAGCAGAAGAGAGATGGAGGATGGGGTTCAGGTGTCACTGAAGGATGAAGTGAAATTGACACGTTTTACATAGGTGGTCTCCTTGGGGGCCTCCTGTGAGCCTGCACTGCAATGCTTATGCTTTCCCCGCTGTGTGCCCAGTGCCCCTTGCTCTGCATGCTTCAAAAGGGAGCACTGATGGGGAAACTGAGAGAAGGCAGCTGCCCACGGTCATAGACCTTGCCAGAGCCTCGCTGAGTGCATGTGAGTATCCGCCACCACCGCAAAGGCACCACGTCTCTCTTTGGAATCAGAAGCTGCGGACATGCAATGGCAGATTCCCTGAAGCTTAATGCCACTCACACAAGGAGAGGCATGGGGATCTATTCGCAGGACAAATCCTGAACAGAGCACCGTTACCTAGGGGAGGTGTACTGTCAGTCTGAGGGGAGGATCAGGGAAGTCCCTCGAAAGCCTCTAGAGCTGGGGCTGGAATTCAAATGAGAACATGTCATTCACTGACACCTCAGCCTGGACAGCTTCCCACAGCTTGCTTTCCAAATGAGGAAACAGAGGCTAAGGGACATCAGGGGCCCTGAGTGAATTCTGCAACTCAGACTGCACCTCTCTGCCCCGAGGCTTGCATATTCCCTTGATCCTGCCAGAAACGGTAGTGTGTTCTCCTCTGTACATTGCACACGTGATGTGGACTTGAGGAGTGTGTGTTCTCTTTCAGCATGCATATATACACACACACATGCCCAAGCACAAACACACAGGCGTTCACATATATGCATGTACTCACAGGTGCACATGTACATATACAGAAGCACACATGCATGCATATCCACAATGCATATGTGTCCATGCATTCGTGTACACACCTAGACATACCCATGTATACATGGACATGTCACACATACACATATGTAAATGTGCATATTGTTTTAAAATCTCCACTGGCTCTCCTTGCCCTCTGCTGCATAGAAAATTAGTAGATTGGAACAGTCACTAATCCCTTTCATTTGGAGGCTCACAAATGACAGGCTCAGTCTCCATCACTGCCATGGCTAAACCCCAGGGCTCTCCCTGGTGCTTGAAGAAGAGTCAGGCTGACCCACTTTCTCCGGAGCTGCCTGTCTTCAGGCTGCTCTGGCTGTGAAGCTGTCAGTCCAGTAAATATCACAGGCTCAGTAGGGCGAGTTCTTGCTTCCAAGGCTGCTCCTCTGTGGATGCCCAGCTTGGCTGATCAAACCAAGCCCCAAGGTCCTGCCCTAAATGCCAGAGTTCTGCTGCCCATACATAGATACTGTTTGTCCACTCAGCCACAGATATCCCCAAACACATTGAGGGCACCCAGTCCCTCCACAGTGTTCCCTGAATGCCCAGCTGTGCCAGATCTGACACTGCCTTAAGCAGACACTGGCTCTGCCCTTGGGAAAGGAGGTGATCAATAAAGAGAAAGCCACAGCAGAAGGGAGCTAAGAGTTCTCTGAGCATAGAGGAAAGAATAACTCATTCTGCAGAGAGGATCAGGGATGCCTCTAGAAAGTCTCTAGAGTTTGAGCTAGGATTTGAATTGAAACATGCTGCTTTCAGAAGAAGAACAGAAGCATGGAGTCGGGGAAGGCCTGGACGCAGTAGCGAGGCAGAGAAAACAGAATCCCGGAACGCAGAAAAGCCAAGCTGCAGTAAGCTTTAAGCCCCAGTTGGAGGAGGGCAACTTAGTCCTCCGAGGAAGTGTTGGAGAACAGGTTGTTTTAGTCCTCTGGTTGTGGATGAGCAGTGGGGACACTTTTGTCTTCTAGGTATGGGTCAGAAGCAGAAGAGTTTTAGAAAGGAGCCTGCAAGATTTGGACCACCTTTCAATGGCCCCAGTCTTATCTCGGACCATGGTGCTAGCTCACATCTCACCTCTATTCCCCAGAGATCCCTCCCCAAGTTCATGTGCCAGCTCCTCCCCTTTCTCTTGGAATTCTGTTTCCCATCAGTACAGAGGTCCTGCTTGGAAACACCAAGCCCTTGTCATGAGGATTGTTGAGAGCAACATTCCTCCAAGGTCTCTTGGGCCAGAAAGAGGGGAAGAGCTCAGTACCCACACACACACACACCAGTGCCTTGGGTCCCAAAGTCAACTCACAGGAGGAACAAACTCAGAGGCAGACTTTGACCTATGGTCTCAAGACTCTGGAAATCAGGGTGGATAAAGACAAGACAGCAGAGTGTGCCTCTGCGTGGCTGGGGACACCTAAGACTCCGGGTCATTTCCTGGAAGAGGTGGGGCAGCTCTGAGCCTGGAGCTCTGAAGGACAGTGCCATTCAGTAGGCCCTCCTCACTACAGTATGGACAAGCATGGAGGGGAGAGGCTGGAGAAGGTAGCCAAAGCTGTAACCTTGGTGCTAGGAGGCTGGAGGCACTCACCTACAGTTACAGCCCTTTGGGTGGCTTCTTTTGCTCTGTGCTGACTGTGGCAAGGTCCTCATGAATCTTGCTTATCTTAAGGAGTGGAAAATGTAGATGAGCTAGAAGATACCGTTAGGCAATATTGGTAGTGGACTCCGAATTCATGGACTTAACTTCTTACTCTATAGGGATATCTTCTCTCAGTAGCTGGCTCCAGGCATCCACTACCCATCTCTGCTTTGTGTCACCACAGGTCAGCTTTTTCTTTATTAGTGTTTAATGCACACATGACCCCTCATTTAGTAGGCTTTCATTTAGAGTTTTTCAGTCTCACAATGATGTGAAAACATACCCATTTGTTAAGGGTGGCAATTCTGAATATTTGAAGTTCAGTTTCGTCCTAGGCTGAGCGACTTCTCCAGAGATAGTGGGCACAATAAATACTTCCCATCTTCTCCAAACTAAAAACTCACTTTTACATTGGACATGGTGTTGTACGCCTTTAATCCCATCACTAGAGAGGCAGAGGCAGGTAGATCTCTGAGTTCAAGGCCAACCTGGTCTACAGAGTTCCAGAACAGTCTTTGGCCACACAGAGAAACCCTGACTCAGAAACAAATTTAAAAACCAAAATAATAATAAAAACAACAATCTCATTCCCCATACTTTAAAAAAGTCATGGGTCCAGAGAGGTGGCTAGGTTATGCAAAGTCATGCACGTTGTCAACAGAGCAGACTCCAGCCCCGGGCCCCTTACTCTTCCCCGGGGATCTTTCTATCATGTTTTGGGAGCTTCTCTTTCTCATGTCATCTGTCATCCGACAGCCAAAGGCGGCAGCTTGCAGGGGACATCACAAAGTCACCTTTTTCTTTTTCAGAGCCAAAGGTAGGTTTTACTGGGTGCCCCAAACTTAAACCTCTTGTTTTAGAATCTTTGGTGTGAAATATTGCCCACTGTGGGAGCTCTCTTTGCATCTAGGTGATAAACAGGCCAGTTGCCCCTGTCCCCTTTCTCCAAGACACCCCGTGAATGCCAGCCCACACTGTGCCGTCTGCTACGAGAAAGAGTTAGCCTCAATCTCATTAGGTTGTCAGTACCTGTCAATCTTCCTCAAAGTGGGAAAACCTTTCATGGTGACATGAAAGAGGGCTCTGTTGTACAACCTAGCAAGCATTCCCATCATCTACCAGTTCCCTTGGTTATTTCAGGCTCAATGGCACAGAATGCTGGAACTGAGAAGAGACCCAATGAGCACACCTGAGTCTAAGAGGCTACCGCCCCCAGCAACATTCGCATACCCAGTAAAGAGCCAAGTGCAAGAAGAGTCTCAGTTCTCCACTGCTAGCTTCTCATCCTGCCCTGCATCCCATCTCGGGTATCCAGAGAGAGATACTTGTGACACTCCATTCCTAGGGCTTCAGACACCTTCATGGAAGAGCCCTGGCCAGCGGCTCTTTCTCTCTCTTCCCTCATAGGGCCGTCATCTGTCTGTGCTGGATACAGGAAACTGACTCTACTCTTGCTAATTCAAACAGCATGGACTTCCAAACAAGATCCTAGGAAACACCACAGGAGAAGGCTAAGCTTCCAGGAGTGAGGCTGAGAATACCAGTCTAAAAACAGTTCCCCAAAGACCTTGTCTCTACCATAATCAGAAATCTGAGGCCCCGGCATGCTCTCAAAGAAGCACATCATCCCTGCTGGGGCCTCGACATCTGGTACTGTTGTTCCAGCAAAGGGCCCCAAGGCTGGGACAGATCTCAGGGATCAGATCTATGACCTCTATCATGGGGCTTTCTGCTTTCTTTAGAAAAGACAGATCCTTTTTGCTACATTAAAATAATACTTATCTGGACTTGGATTTAATCTGATGTCAAGATTTACTTAATTTGTTCTGAAACTATGTCTTCAGCTATGAACCAGTAAGGAGGTGAGGTACAGGGCAGAGGTGAGTGGAACAGGACCCTCTGGACTCACCCCAAAGTCCTTCAGAAGTACATAGCCCAGCGGTTGAATGCACAGGCTCCAGGGATGGCTCATGCCACCTGGCCTCTGACGACACAGTTATGGCTTGAATATCCAACATCCCTCATAGGCTCATATTTTGAGTGTTTGGGCCTCTAGTTGGTGGCACTATTTTGGGGAGATTCTAAAGACTTTGGAAGGTAGGACTTAGCTGTAAAGGGTTCTCTGAGCATTTTGTCCATGGCTCCTCCACTGTCCTCCTCTTTCTCTCCTTCCTATTCACCATGAGATGAGGAAATGGCCCTGCTTCATGCTCCTTCCACCATGGTGTTCTACCTCACCATTGTCCAGAATCTTAGAGCCAAATGCTCATGGACCGGACCCTCTGAAATGTGAACAAAAATAAGTCCTTCTTCCTTAAGTTACGGTTCCACGTGGCCCAGAGAATGATCTAGAGCTGCCATACTTTTAGTTCATAATGCAAATAACAGATAGATAGGAATAACAGATGGACAGCAAAGCCTTATCAAATAAGGTGCTTACAACATCCAGCAAAAATGACTGGGTAGCCTCATTGAGAGAGCAAAGGAACATCAAACTGGAGGCTGACACTATCCAACAGAAATTCACTGGGAAGACTTGGTCATCCAGAGCCCCTGATGGAGAGCTCCAGGCCCAAGCATTTCTACTGTAGGCATATTTATTCCGTGAGATAAACACTAGTAATATTTGTTGCAAACAGTTTACCTTCTGGCTGTCCTCAAGGACACAATGTTTACAGTTCCCTTAACTGTTGTCTGCTTTTCTCCCCACCACAGAGCTAGGGGAGCAATCTGACCTAGTATAGGGCTTTTGAAGAACATGTGACATCAACATGCTTGAATTTGTGAGATGGAATGGCACCCTCACTCCCAGAGTTCACTTTGAAGATACATTCATAGTACATGACAGTTTACCAATACAATGTGTATTGCAGTAGCTTACGCTACCTGTTTTGGTCACATTCATGCCAAAGGAAGTCACACACCTACTCTCCCCACATCCTGGTCTCTGTGTCTAGGCAATGGGTGGTAAGAATGGCAGCCAGAAAATGTTCAGAGGACAACTTGAGCTGGAGGTGTTTTCCTAACCTCCCTACCTTGTGACCAGCACTGGTTATGGGACGCCTCAGACTCGCTATCTGAGCCTAGATGAGCATGCCTTGGCTATTTCTCACTACGCTGACATTTGAAGCCTGTATGAGTTACTGTGACATTTGAAGCCTGTATGAGTTACTGTGTGCTATGGCTGAATCCACACGTGGTCCATCATGGCAGGGACAGAACCATGGCCAAGCAGTTCTCAGTTCTAACTCCTCACTTCTGGACAGAGCAGGGTGCACACAGCAGGAAGTAGAGCACACTGTTTACTCAGTGAAGGACCCAAGCCCGGGATATGATGTCACCCACAATCAAGGAGGAACATTTCTCCAGTTAAACTTCCCTGAAAATCCCAGAGGTTTGTGTCTCCTAGGCAACTCCAAAGCTAGTAAAGTTGACAATAAAGAGCGGCCATCACAGGGCCAGATAAACCGCTTTTTGCAAGGGCTTATCTATGTGTTATACGACAAAGAGTCACATTCCTGGTTTCTGCTCACCAGCTGCCACTTACATCCTGCAACTGCCGTTATCAGAAGTGTCCCCAGACACTGCCAAACTTTCCCTGCAGGTCAAAAATAACCTCCAGTTGAGAAACACAACTGCAGAAGGTGGGGATAATTGTATCTGTTCACAGTGCAACCACGTAGGCTAGGCAAGACCAGGAAGGTGGCAGTTATTACATCTAAGCACCAAAATCTGCTCAAACCTATGTTAACTCCCATGGGTTGTTCAATGTTCCCACCCCCAATATGACTAAACACTGTTAGGGTTGATGTTTGGGATCACCGCTTGCTCCAATTTCTTGTTTGTGAAAAGTTACTGCCTTTCCTCCCTCTGCTTCTCTTTGTGTTTGAGGTGTCCCCAGAATGGAAAATAGGTAGGGTTTTTTATTTATTTCCTCCAAAATTCTGCTTACGGAAGGAGTTGAGCACACGGCTGATGTTGAGCATCAGTTGGGCTTTAGTCTAGAGACACTAAATACCCATACCTGTCATTTCTTGCTCTGAGCCTCAGGGTATTTCCACGTCCCTCTTGCAGGTTCCTCTTGGGCTAGCAAGGTGGCATTTTTGCCCTCCACCCAGGCCAAGGGCGAGCTTTTAAGGGAGCTCCCTCAAATCTGTTCTCTAGGAGAACTGTGCTGTGGAATGTGATGGGTTTCTCTCCGAGTGTCCTCCAAGCCGTCACCGCTGTTGCCAGCCTCCAGAAATGCTGACTGCAATAAAACAGCATCAGATTTATGACTGCACTGGTGAACTCCCCCATAGAAGGCAAACTCTTCCCATGCCAGAAACAAAGGAAAATTCTGAAGCAGAGAAGCACATAGGATCTAAAGATGAAGAGCCCCCAGAAGTATCAAACCTGGATAAAATGCTCCTGTTTTAGAATCCAGGAGGGACAACAGACCTGCTGTACAAAAGAGAGCCAGCATGATCTTTCTGCTTGGGGCTTAGGAGCCTAGAAAAGCCACCCTTCCAATAACAGAAAGCAGAAAGCCTCCGCTCACTGCCCATGAAGTGACACACCTCCCCTGAGAATGAGAAAGAGCACACTAGAGAGGCATCCAGACTCTAAATCTATGATGTGTGCAACAGAACCGAGGCCCCCAAAGCTGTGCATCCACTAGCTAGGAGGCTCTGGGGGAGAATAATAGCAGCAAAACCTGCTGTAGAAAAAACCCCTGTGTAGACCCCACTGCTGTGCCAAAGCTGATAGGGAGAACTACATCTCTCACAGGATGCATCATTTTCAGAAGCTGGTGTTGGCATCAAAACAGTCAAGCAGGTGAGGAAAGAGGAGTTCAGGACAAGGCTGCCCTGCCATGTCCCAACAGGAGGAGGAAACAGAGACCAAGAGAATGGGCGGAGGACAGTCCTGGAGCAATATCACTTACTAGTTCTCAGAACCAAAGTCACCCATAAACTCTCTGGATTTCAAACAGAAGGATGTGCATCAACCAATGCTCACGCTTGAAGAGGGACCAGCACATCAGACACCCATAGAAGCACTAGATGTAGATACTGTTTAAAGTCCAAAGAAATGGATAACACTACAGTCAGAGACGAAAGTAGATTGCAGAAGCCAATGAGCCTCCTTGCTTTTTTTGTGGTTGGAAAATCTCTTAAGTCATAATTCAACAAATAAGACATAAAGGGATATTGTGTATAGTTACATGCCAGCCAGTGGAGGAGCTAAAAGTACTCCATAAACCTTCCAAGTTATTGGAGAGGAAGCCAACACTTAGAGCAAGCCACTGAAGGCTGGAACATGAAGCAGGACTTCTCCAGGAAGTTTTACAATTAGTGGGCACCATATAAAATGATATGAGCCCAAATAAGCCTTGTAGTATCATAAAATATGATCATCTTGTGTATTATTTAAGATATGCTATGATTGGGGGCCCAAAGAGTGAAATAACCATTCCTGGTGGGAAAAGAACCTGACTCTCCAGCTCAGGTCTCAGCATCACCCTTGAATGATTGGTCACACAAGGTGGAGAGGTTCATGGGCTTAGACTGGCTTCAAGATGTCAACAGATGTGAGCATTTGTCCCCTCTGTTCCCAGCATCTCCCAGGAGGAAGGAAAGACCCTGTGTCTATACTTTCTTGCTGTTTAGAATTTCAGTGGAGTTAACAGCTCAGAAGAGCTACTGGACTCATGTGGAAGGACACTCACCTATAGCCTGCCCAGCTCCACTAAGCCAGTAGGTAAATACAAACGAAGTCCTTACTTCTGATAATTCTGTGCTCTCCGTTGCTGTGATAAACACTATGATCAAAAGCAGCTTGGGGAGGAAAAGCTTTATTTTATTTTACACCTTACAGTCCATCTTTCAGAAAAGTCAAGGCAGGAACCTGGATGCAGTAACTGAAGCAGAGACCATGGAGGAACATCGCTTACTGACTTGCTCCTCATGGCTTTCCTCGGCTTGGTTTCTGATATAGTCTAGACCCACCTTCCTGAGGATGGCACCATCCACACTGGGCTGGGTCCTCCCACATCCATCAAAAATCAACAAAATGCCCCTCCCCCACATATCTACATGAAAGTCAATTGGAGGTGATTCGCCAATTGAGATTCCCCTTTTCAGGCTGTGTCTAGATTTGTTTAAAGTTGGCAAAAACTAAGTAAGATATGTTGAACGCTAAACTGTCAGAGACTATCCATGCAAAGGGAGAGTGTAGGTCTTCAGAACCTTTCATAGCATTAGACTAGTGGGGATGTCAGTCTGTAGAACCACTTTAGCAAACACACTGACATTATCTCATGAAATGTATAAACACTTGAGGTATGGGGAGTTGGTTCAATAGGTAAAAAGTTTGCCTCACAATCATGAAGACCTGAGTTTAGATCCTCAGCACCCACATAAAATCTAGGAGTTGCAGTACATGTCTGCAGAGCCAATGCTAGGAGGCAGAGACAGAAGGAGGCTGGGGGCTCACCATCCAGTCAAAACGGTGAGTCTCAGGTTCAGTTAGAGACCCTATCTTAAAGTCCAAGGTGGATAGAGAAGAGAGATGGAGATGGAGATTGGAAGAGAAAGAGAGAGAGAGAGAGAGAGAGAGAGAGAGAGAGAGAGAGAGAGAGAGAAAACCAAAGTTACAAGGGTGACCTCTTGCTTCCCTTAATGTTACAAATACATGGTGAAGTCCCGAGAGAAAACCATGCAAGTTTATTCCAGAGAACATCAGTGATTGTAATTGTCATGAAAATGTTCTTCATGGTAGCCAAACCAAGGAAACAATCAAAGCGGTTATAGACAAGACAAAGGTTGAATAAACTGTGGTATATTTACAAAATGGAATATTGCACAATAATCTGAGAGAACAAAATCTGTAGTTTCATGTAGTAATCTTTATAAAAATATATTGAGTGGGGGGAAAGTACTCAAAGATTATACACTCTCTGATAGCATGCTTGCAAAGTCATTAAAGGAAAATCCTAAATATCAAAGCTTTAGAATAATAACTATGGGTTCTGCAAAACTATGTTTGAAATGGTACCATGACAGCTGATGTCATGGTTAATGGTGAAATAGGAGCTGCTGTCTACTATAATCTGGAACAAGACCTAGATGTTTGCTTCCAACACAACACTCAAGGCTGTACTGGAGGTTATAGACAGTAACAAAGCAAGAAAAATTTAAAATGGTATGCTTTTTTTTTTTTTGGTTTTTCGAGACAGGGTTTCTCTGTAGCTTTGGTGCCTGTCCTGGAACTCCCTTGGTAGACCAGGCTGGCCTCGAACTCACAAAGATCCGCCTGTCTCTGCCTCCCAAGGGTATGCAGATTTTAAAGGAATAAAAAAAATTCTAACTTCAGATAATGGGATCATGTGTGTAGAAAACTCTAAGGAAGTCACAATTAATCAGTTCAGAAGATTTGCAAAATGTAAAATCAATATACAAGTCAGTCAAATTTCTTTAAGATGGTAATAAACAACCCAAATATGAAATTAGGGTCTGAGTCCATTTGCAATCAAATCACAAAGAACAAGGTCTGTGAAGGTAATTCAAACAAAGGAAATACAACTCTGTACTGAAACATCACAACACAGTTGAGGGCCTGGAGAGATGGCTCGGGTTCAGAGCATTGGTTGCTCTTGCAGAGGACCCAGGTTCAGTTGTCAGCACCCACACGGCAGCTCACAACCACCTGGAACTCTAGTTCCAGGGGATCTGGCATCCTCTTCTGGCCTCCATGGGCACTCCACATGTAGTGCACAGACATTCATGAGAACCAAACACTCAGACACATAAAATAAAATGTAAAAAATCTTTTTAAAAAGCAAACAAGTCGCCAGTAAAAAGAAATGAGGGTCACACATAGGTTAGTGCTGGAATGCGCCCTGAACAAAGGACTTGGTGGCTTTACCTCTGAGTCCCCAGGGTCTAAGCATGAAAACAAAGCTATGAACCTGGGTACCAGGGAAGAGTGACAGCAGAACCACATCTGAGATAAGGCACCACACACAGAACTTGGTGCCCCACAGAAACCCCAGTCATCATTAGCTTATGTGACCGTAAAGAAGGACAAATGGAAGTAACTCAATTTAAAAGTCACACAAGGAACAATGTGTGAAGCATGAGAAAAGCAGATGGAAGGAATTATGAGGATAAAAGTGCAAATAAATCAATTATAAAATAAGAGACAGAGAAATTAGTACATTCAAAAGCAGGTTCTTAATGTGGTAGGGGGGTGGGCCTGTGTCCTTGGGAAAAAATATAACCATGTTAATAAACTAAAAAATAGTAAACTCAAAACTATGTATATACAGATATATATATATATGAAAATGAGACATCACAGGCACTGATACAAGTCAACAAAGGACAGAGGTTAAGAGGTTACAAAGTTAAATCTGCAAATGAACTTAAGAATCTGGGAAACCAGGAACTTGCTACACAAATGCAACTGTATACAGGCCAGGGAGATGTCTTAGCATGCTTACTGCACACAGGCAGAAGGACCTAGAACTCATGAAAAGGACACACCTGTAGCCCCATGACAGTGCCTTTGAGATTCTACATGTGCACATGAGTGTGTGTGCCCTGCTCTACCACCCTCCCCCTTATTCCCAATCCTCTGAGACAGTGTCTCTCAGTGGCTGTAGAAACTACTGTTTTTTTTTTTTAGCTGGGCAGTGACCAGCGAGCCCAGTGTTCCTTCTGTCTTCTTACTTCCTACCAGGCCAAGTGTTCGTGTTCCAGGTATTCATATACACACATGAACACACGTGCGCACACACACACACACACACATGTACACACACACCCCACATACTTAACAAAATTAAAATGAAATATATGTATTTAGAATTATAAAATGAGACACCAAGAATTGGGGAATAAATTGGGAAAATTTTAAGGTGCTTTTTCTCTGCTCCCCTGTGTACCAAATCAGGAGTTTCAAAAGAATTTAAATTTAAAAAAATAGTCTTTTGGTTTTTGTGTTTTCAAACGTTTTAAAATTGAACATCATGAGATAATAATAGATTGACATGTAGTTGTAAGAGATCATGCCAAAGGATTCTTTATGTCTGTTATCCCATTGCTGCTCAGTAATGCCTTACAAATCCATAGGAATGTTCCTCTTGTAGAGGACCCAGGTCCGGTTCCCATGCCGCAGCTCCAGCCATCTGTAGCTCCTGCTCCAAGGAATCCAGTGCCCCTCTGGCCTCGACAGGCACTGCACATATGTGATGCACATGCAGACAACCAATAATGCAGCCATGGTATGCGCATGCGCGTGCGCACACACACACACACACACACACACACACACACACACACACACAGTCACACACTAAATCCCAGTGTATATTTTTGTTTTCTCCTCCTTCTTTGCCCCTCACTAGCCCACAGACATGTTCTTCATTATTACTATTCTACTTTTTAAAAGGCAGGTCATGAAAACTGAATCATATCATATGGTGTTGTAACCTTGGCTATCTCATTTTTTTCTCCACATGATTCTCTAGAAGGTCATCCAAGCTGCTGCTACATCAATAATTCATTCCTTTTTTATTGCCAAGCATGCCCAATATTGCCAAGGCCAATATATGGATATACCAAGTTTGTTGACCCCACTAAAGAATTATACTTGGGGCTGTGGAGAAGTGTCAACCAGTGGAGTGCCTTTCACACAAACAGAAGGACCCAAATTCTAATCCCCAGTTCTTACATAAGAGCTGATGTAATCCCAATGCTGAGGAGGAGACAGGAGGATCCCTGAGACTCACTGGTGGCCATTCCAGCTGAATCATTAAGCTTCAGGTTGGGGGGAGATGTAATCTCAAAATATAAGGCAAAAAAGATAGAGTAAGACACTTAGAGTTCACTTCTGCCATGAGTGTGCACGCACGCGCGCGCGCGCGCACACACACACACACACACACACACACACACACACACACGGGAGGAGGTGACAGGGGAGGGGCAGAATAAGATAAAACTGAACTCTTCCAATGTGGAGCTTTAAATGAAGCAGTGACGACCAGTGTGCACAGGTTTTATTATAAACATATGCTTTTACTTTTCTAGATTAAATGTCCAGGAAAGCCCTGGATGGGTCGTATGGTAGTTAGATACTTAATTTCTAGTGAGTCATGGAGATGCTCTCTAAAGAAGCCAAATTGTTCTCCACACCTCTGAGTCTTTTGAGGGACCAATTCTATCTCCCTCAGTCTTTGGGTCCATCTTTCTGACAGGTGTGTGGGGACACCTCCCTTTGGCTGTACTTTGAGTGACCTTAAGCATCTTTGTGTGACTCATCAATAATTCTTTTCGGTGAAGCTGTTCATCTGTGCTGTGTTTTCTAATCGAATTGCTAGTCTCTATATTCCAAGAGAGTCATTTGTCAGACACACAGCGGCTTGCAGATGGTTCCTCCTGGTCTTTAGGTTGACTTTCAGCCTTTCCAGCAGGATCTCTGAGAGAGAAAACACATTTGATGATCCAGTATGATGAGGCTCAGCTTCCAATTCTACTGTCATGGATCATATGTTTGTTGTCCAGTCCAGAATGTCTGCCTACCCCATATGCTAAATCTCTTCTCCTGGGTGTTTTTTAGAAGTTACACAGTTAACATTTTATACAATCCATTTGGAGTTGTGTTTTACATATGGTATGACATTTAAACTTGTATTCGTTATTTTGACTTTAAATATCCAATCATAACAACCATTCACTAAAAGTCTCCATCAAATGACCTCCACATCATTGTCACACATCACTAAGACACAGGTGTTTGGGTCTGTTTTTGTGCTCTTTACCCCACTGATCTATTACCATAGGAGCCTCTACCAGTACCGCATTGCCTTGATTGCTGTAGTTACATTTAGGCTGGATAATAAATAGGATTATTGATATTCCTTTATTCCTTTATTAAGATCATTTTAAACAATTCTCAGCCTGCACTGCATAAACATCAGAAGAGCTGTATATGCCCACTCTTGGTGACATTTTGATAAGAGTTGGATTAAAGCCGTGAATCCATATACACATGATTGGCGTCTCTACAATGTTAAATTTCCCAATCTATGAAAATAGTATGTGTCTAAACTTAATCAAGGTTTCTTTATTTTATGTAGTATGTATGATAGTCCAAATCTAGGTCCTACACATAATTTCTTGATTTTGTATCTAAATATTCCATTTTCTTTGGGCTGATTTTAAGTGCCACCATGTTTTTCATTTTTGTTTTGAATATCCAGTACTAGTACATGGGCATGTGATTTGCTTTTGTGTCCTCATTTTGTATTGTATGACCTTGATCAGCTCCTATCTTAACACTATCTTCTGTTTTTTTCCTTTATCCTGTATGACAAATTCTTTAGAATTTTATACGTGTAGAACCATACACACACACACACACACACACACACACACACACACACGTATATATCGGCAGATCTAAATGACTTTGTTCCTTTTCCCTGACTTTATTGCAATGGACAAATTTCCAATAATACATTGAATGAAAGTGTTAGTGTTCAAGCACCTGTGCCTTGCACCCAGTAATTGGAGGAGAACTATTGGAGCCTGTATTGTCAGCCTGGCTTTAGTGAAGGGTGTCTGCAAATGTTCTTTATTGAGTTGAGCTAGTGTTATGTTCCCAGTTTACCGACAGCGCTTAGCATGAACGGGTGTTGGATTTTTACCAGCTGCGTTGCCCGTGTCTATTGGCACGACCATGTGATTTTACTCTGGAGTCTGTTGATATGGTAGCTTATATTAAAAATCAATTTTCAAATATTGAACCAACCTTGCATGCCTGAAATGAATCTTACTCAATAGTGATACATTCTTTATATTTCTAAGGATTTTATTTGCAAATATTATATTGCTAGCATTAAGATTTCAATTCATAAAAGATATTGGTCTATAGTTTTTATGAATGCTTTATATGTGGATGATATTAGCCTGACAAAATTAATTGAGATATGGCCCCTCCTACTTATTGGAAAAGAAGTTATGTGAATTCTTCCTCAAATATTATATAAAGTTCACCAACAAATTATTAAACTTGGGGATTTCTTTCTTTAAAACCTTTTTATTACACATTTAATTTTTTTTGCTTCAGTTCTTTTTTTATTTATTTATTTATTAAAGATTTCCGTCCCTTCCCTGCCACCGCCCCCCATTTCCCTCCCCCTCCCCCAATGAAGTCCCTCTCCCTCCTCAGCCCAAAGAGAAATCAGGGTTCCCTGCCCTGTGGGAAGTCCAAGGAACCCCCACCTCCATCCAGGTCTAGTAAGTTGAGCATCAAAACTGCCTAGGCTCTTACAAAGCCAGTACGTGCAGTAGGATCAGAAACCCATTGCCATTGTTCTTGAGTTCTCAGTAGTCCTCATTGTCTGCTATTTATATCCAGTTTTATCCCAGGCTTTTTCAGACCCAGGCCAGCTGACCTTGGTGAGTTCCCAATAGAACATCCCCATTGTCTCAGCGTGTGGGTGCACCCCTTGCGGTCCTGAGTTCCTTGCTTGTGCTCTCTCTCCTTCTCCTGATTTGGACCTTGAGAATTATGTCCGGTGCTCCAATGTGGGTCTCTGTCTCTGTCTCCTTTCATCGCCTGATGAAGGTTAATATTCAGGAGGATGCCTATATGTTTTTCTTTGGGTTCTCCTTATTTAGCTTCTCTAGGATCACTAATTATAGGCTCAATGTCCTTTGTTTATGGCTAGAAACCAAATATGAGTGAGTACATGCCATGCTCCTCTTTTTGGGTCTGGCTTACCTCACTCAGGATAGTGTTTTCTATTTCCATCCATTTGCATGCAAAATTCAAGAAGCCCTTGTTTTTTACTGCTGAGTAGTACTCTAATATGTATATATCCCATACTTTCTTCATCCATTCTTCCATTGAAGGGCATCTAGGTTGTTTCCAGGTTCTGGCTATTACAAACAATGCTGCTATGAACATTGTAGAGCATATACTTTTGTTGTATGATAAGGCCTCTCTTGGGTATATTCCCAAGAGTGGTATTGCTGGGTCCAGGGGTAAGTTGATCCCGAATTTCCTGAGAAACCGCCACACTGCTTTCCAAAGTGGTTGCACCAGTTTGCATTCCTACCAGCAATGGATGAGTGTACCCCTTTCTCCACAACCTCTCCAGCAAAGGCTATCATTGGTGTTTTTTATTTTAGCCATTCTGACAGGTGTAAGATGGTATCTTAAAGTTGTCTTGATTTGCATTTCCCTGATCACTAAGGAAGTTGAGCATGACCTTAAGTGTCTTGCCATTTGAAGTTCTTCTGTTGAGAATTCTCTGTTCAGCTCAGTGCCCCATTTTATAATTGGGTTGATTAGCCTTTTACGGTCTAGTTTCTTGAGATCTTTATATATTTTGGATATCAGATCTTTGTCAGTTGCGGAGTTGGTGAAGATCTTCTCCTAGTCAGTAGGTTGCCTTTACACATTCAATTTTTTAACAGTCACAGGATTATTTGAGTTCTCTATTTCTTCTTGGTTTAGTTTTGTAGTTTGTGATTTCAGAAAAAAAGTTGCTGTAAGTTGACAGATTTATGCAAATCTATTTGTAATATTCCTTTATTATTATATTTATAAAATCATATCTGTTATGAGTGGATCTGTTTCTTCTTTATATCAGCAATTCATTTTTTTTCCTCTCTTTTAATCTTTTTCAGTCAAGCTTGAGGTTTCACAATTTTATTTTTTTAAAATAAAGAACTGGGTTTTCTGTTCTATTAGATTTTTCTCTCCTGTTTTCCTTCTTTCAGTTTCATTGGTTTCAGATGCTATGTATGTTGCTCCTCTATTTTGCTTGTGGGTTGTTCTCTTTGTTTTTCCACTTAATCTCCCCTTCCTTATTTCATAGCTAATGTATCTCTTGCTGTCCCCTCTCCACTGCTCCTGTGGTCCACATCCATCCAGCTGCTTTATTTCCCTTTTCACCCCACACAAATTCTTTAAAACTTCCTTTGAGATTTCTTATTGATCCATGACTTATGGAACAGTAATAGAACAGTCTCCCTTGCACTGCTGGTGTTTCCTGAGCCACACTCTCCCTATTCTACCCACCAATGAGGCCATTTCAAGTTACGCCTTTATAATAAACTAATCAACATGAGGGAAGCATCTTCCTAGGTTAGTTCTTTGAGGTGTTTTGGGGGATTTTTTTTCTTCATCTTTAGTTTTCAGACATATAAATATGATGTACCTGGTCATGGGTTTCCTTGGATTTATATAAGATTTCCTCAACTTCCTGAATCTTCTGCTATCTTCTGCTAAATTAAGGTAAGTAAGCTTTTATAGGAAAGCTTCATTTCTAGAATTTCAATGACACATATGTTAGTTCTTCCGATGTTGTCAGCTAAGTCCCCGAGGCTCTCCTAATTTCTTGTGCATTTTCTCTGCTGACCAGATTGAGTACATTCTGTTGGTCTGCCCCCTAGCTCCTTAATCACTACCCTTGTTCATCTCCATGATGCTTTTGAGCTCATCCAGATAGATTTTTATTTGTGAGTGCCTTTTTCTACAATATCCATTTTTTCTTGATTTTCAAGTTCTATTTTTTTACTGAGATATTTTATTATTTCATTTGCTTGAGAGAATCATAATTACTTATTGATGAATTTTTATAATGAGTGCCTTAAAATCCTTGGCAGATACTTCCAGTATTTGATTCATCTCTTTCCTGATTGTCTATTATTACTCACAGTGTGGTTTTCCTGCTTGTTACATGACTGAGTTTTGTTGTTGCTGTAGCCTGGGCACTTTGAACATTATATCATGAAACTTAATTCTATTTGATTTTCTTCTATGTTAAAAACCAAGCTGTTTCTTTTAAAAGATTTAACTGAGGGCTGGAAGAGAAGGCATGTTCAACTTCTGCTGGGCCCCACTGCCACTAAGGACCAACTCACTAGTTTTGTTGCTGGGAGCTGGGGGGAGGAAGCTCAGATACCAGGGAGCTGACACCAAGTAAGGAAGCTAGAGGGTCTAAGTCTTGTCTCCCACTATCTCATTCCCCTATGTGATGATCAGGGAGTGGAAGTTTTATTCCTCTATGGGACCCACTGATTCCAGAATAGGAGGGAAGAAGGACATGGACTCTTTCCTCTTACAGTGCCTTTTCCTGTCTCTCTCTGAGTGGAAGCTCAGCTCTCCACTTGAGAGGTCACTGATACTATCATGGTGGGGACTGGCATGCAGATCATTTCCTCTGGGCAAGAAATTAAAGAGTATCTCCCCACTCAACCCAGCCAATACTGCCTTGGCACAGAACTTGGAGTGGTGCCTAGTTCCGCTGGGGAAAATGAAAGGTCTCTTATTCCTCCCAACTTGGCATCACCCAGGGGAGGGAGCAGAGCCTTTCCGCTCCTGTGAAGGAAAGGAAGACACATGAAGGCTGGTGGAAGGCCAGTTCTTGGATCCAGTCTGTAAAAATGCATGCAAAAAGTTTCTGTTGGTGCTCAATTGGAGTAGGGTGGGCATCACCATGAGTGTTTTCTATTGTTAGGCTTCCCTGATCCTGGGTCTTTAGATAGGAATAAGAGGTTTTCCTGATTCTCTTTCTCTCTCTCTCTCTCTCCTTTCCTCTTGAAGTTTCTGGATCAGAAGCCTCAGCAGCACCTGACTGATGTGGGAGTATCATATATCAATCTGTTGATTTCATTGGTTAAGGAATAAAGAAACTGCCTAGGCCCCTTGATAGGCCAACCCTTAGGTGGGTGGAGTAAACAGAATAGAAGGCTGGGAGAGAGAAGCTGAGTCAGGGAGTCGCCATGGTTCTCCCACTCCAGGCAGATGCAGGTTAAGATCATTCCTGGTAAGCCGGCTCGTGGGCTACATAGAATAATAGAAATGGGTTAGGTCAATATGTAAGAGCTAGCCAATAAGAGGCTGGAACTAATGGGTCAGGCAGTGATTAAAAGAATACAGTTTTTGTGTAATTATTTCGGGTAAAGCTAGCCGTGTGGGCAGCCGGGTGGCGGGAAGCAGCCCGCCGCTCTTATTTCAACACCTGACTGGGATGTGTAGCGAACAACAAGGAAACCCCAAGCTCTACCCCACGTTCTCCTTTAGTCCCCAAAGCTCCCCCCCTCCTCTTATCTGCCATAGTTTGCCTACACCTGCCTGTTGTCTTGTATTAAGAGTTCTTCAGTTTTAAGGCCTGGGGTAAATGAAAATACTTGAGTTTACCACAACTGAAACCCAGATAAACATATCAAAATGCACAGACATGTGGGGAAGGAAACAGGTAAACAATAAGGAGCTTGAACCCAGCACCTGGCTTACAGCAATGTCCATGACAACCAAAGGCGGCCCCCATAGGCTCATCTAATAACACTTTTGGTCACAAAAGCCCTCCCCAAGGGTATTTGTTCTCTGACTGCACACAGAATGTTAGTTTCACCTGGGACACTCAGCGCATCTCCCATTAACTAGCAGGGTAGTAACTGGTAACCGCTCCTATGGGCTGAAGGCAGATTTTCCTCTGGGGTACGGAGCAGGACGTATACTCTCCCTTCCTCACAGCCTCTTGCTTTCCTGCCCACACTAAACAGGTGATTTTTTTTTTCCTGCACTAGTTTTCTGGTTCCCTAACGCCATCCTAACACCCAGTGATTCAATCCATTTTTGGCACTGATGACTTCCAGTCAGTGTAGGGGGTCTAATACAGATGCTCTCAACCTGTGGTCCCAACCCCTTTGGGGGTTGAACAACTTTTTTGCAGGGGTTGCCTAAAACCATAGGAAAACATTATGATTCAAAACCATAGCAATATTACAGTTACGAAGTAGCAATGAAGTAATTTTATGGTGGGGGGTGGTCACCACAACATGAGGAACTGTAGTAAGGGGTCACAGCATTAGAAGGTTTAGAACCATTGGCTTAGGCGCAATCCCTCGGGGCTGCCCCAACTTCAAACACTATTGCTGAGTCATAGGCAGTGAGAGCTTCTGATGGACCAGCTATAAACATAGGCATCCACATAACTACATTCCACTCAGGTTCAATATTCACAAGGATGACCCCAGAATGCAGGGAAGCAATCATTTATGTTTGTGGGCACACCACCAAGACTACAACTCAGAAGAGGCTGAATTAGAAGAGATGACCAGAGAAACGTGTGAGCATGCAATCCTCCAGTATTCCTGCATGCCTGCCAACTACATGTCCTCCAAGCCCGGTCCCCTGGCAATGCTGAACAGACTCCATTGCATAGACATGGCAGGTTAACTCTTTACCATGAGTGGGTGAATGAACTCTCACCATCCTCTTCCTGGTTCCTGGAGATCTGAAAGTGCCTATTCTGGAACCAAAACCTGGTCCTTCTTGACCGGAGCCAATCCTGATCTGATCTGATCAAGAGGCCGCCAGTTACCTCACCAGCATCCATGTGGGAGGTTCCAAGAGATATAGAGTTTCTGTGTCAGAACCAAGGAGGAGAGGGGAGTACCAATGTGATTTTCATTATGTCTCACTGCGTCTCTCCACTGAGAACTACTCAGGATGTCAGTTTTGCGTCTTCGTACCCATTATTTTTTATGGTCACCATGACAGAAACCTAGATGTACCTGGGAAGATGGAAACTCCATTGAGGAACTGTTTCTATCAGAATGGTCTGTGGGACATTTTCTTGATTAATGATTGAACTGGGAGGACCAGCTCACGATGGGGGATGCTAACCAGAGGCAGGAGCTGAGTAAGTCGGAGGGGGAAGCCTTGAAGTGGCCCTCCTCCACTCCTCTGCAGTCTGTGCTTCAGTTTGTGCATCCAGGTACCTGCCTTGAGGGCCTTCCCTGGGTTCCCTTGACGACGGACTGTAGAGAGAAGGATGAAGTAAACGCTGTCCTCTTCAGTTGTTTTTGGCCTCTGCATTACCACAGTGATAGAATGCAGACCAGAACACTGCCCTTCCTATATGCTAGATGAAATCTTTCTGCTGCCGCCTTGTGAACAGGCTTTCTTCTCAGGCTTCATTGGATTTTATGCCAGAATCTAGTCTAACACCATTAATAAAAACCCAGAGACAGATGTTGGGGTTCAACCTAAAGGTCAGAAAAGCAAAAGAGTCAGCCACTGACTCTTACCTCTACCTCAGTCTGAAATGGCGATCCTGCCTCCAGGAATCTCAGAATGAGACTGTGACTGAGAGCTGTCTCCTCCCATCATATATTTCTCTGGAGAGCTGGGTTTAAAGATTTCTATGAAGACGAGTGTGGCTACTGGGATTAAAGGTGTGTGTCACCACTGCCTGGTCTGTAAGGCTGACCAGTGGGGTCTGTTTTACACTCTGATCTTCAGGCAAGTTTTATTTATTAAAATACAAATGAAATATCACTACAACTAACTTGTCTGATAGAAGACTTGGCCTTAGGCTATGCTTTTCCCCAAATCTGAGAGATCTCTTGATTTCTTTGCTCTAAGTTGCCTCCCGCTACCTCTACAATGCCCACATCACCAGCTTCCTCTTCGAACAGAGTCAGGAAAGTTCCCCACTGTAAAAGGAACTAAGAAGAGCCAACTTTCTTCCAAGTGATCCCTGCTCTAGAGACTCAGCCTTGCTAACTTTTCTTGTCTCAATGTCTGTCATATTCAAAATAACTTCCATACTGCACAACCACTTTCAACATTTTTAGTGAAATTGTCATAAACCATGGCATCCCCTGCAGAAGGTAATCCTACTAATATTTCAACTGTCCCAGAAGGCTTGGTCCATTAGAACATACATAATCGAGGCTGGTTAACATTTAATCAAGGCGACACAAAACAAGCAGATACTAAGTCAGGTTTGTAAAATCTGGTGCAAAAGAAAATCTCTATCCAATAAAGTCTATCAGCACATTACATGGTACAGGAAAGCAAGGATCTTTCAGGGAATTCAATGGTGCTTTAAACACATTGTACTCGTTAGTAATAAGAACACATTCTTCTAGTTTGATAATGAAGATCACCACGAAGTCATTATCTAAGTCTGAACAAAACCCCCAGTGAAACAGAAATATATTGACTCCCCCTTCCTTCGAGAAAGTGTAAGTTGACACTCTCCCGAATTTGTTAAAAAGCAAAGGTTCCCAACAACAAGCTAGTTTTAAAAATTCTTCAAACACTGACACACTGAAATTTTATTAAAGAAATATATGAAGCATTAAAAAAATTAGAAATGAGCCCATGTCAGATGAGATTATCCTTTGTCTGGAGTTCCCAGGAGAATTAACTGAAAAACTGCGAGATAGAATTTAAAAGGGGTGTAGGGGAGACTAGGGCATGACTCATCAGTTAAGAGCGCTGGCTGCTCTTCCAGAAGACCTGGGTTCAGCTCCCAAAATCACATCAGGTTGCTCACAACTGCTTATTTCTCTGGTTTCTCCTGTTTCCAGGAGAGCTGAGTCTTCTTGTCTCCACAGGTACTGCACACATGTGCTGCACACACAGACAGGCAGGCACACACACATACTTATACATTTAAGAAACTTATCTATTTTTATGTTTATGGCTATTTTGCTCCAGTGTTTGTGCACCATGTGTGTACAGAGCTCAAGAAGTTCTGAAGAGGGCATTGGGTCCTCCGGAGTTACAGGTGGCTGTGAGCCATTGTGTAGGTACCCAGAATCAAACCCAAGTACCCCGAAAGTGCAGCTAGTGCTCTTAAACAAAGAGCCATCATTTCAACCCCAAATAATAATGCTTTTTAAAGAGGAAGAAAATCCTGAAGAAGGCTGCATTGTGGTCTAGCTCTTGAATGGCCCCCAGAGGAGCTCATGAGAAGGCATTCCCCCAGCCTGGGCTATTATAGGAGTGGTGAAACCTTTGGTAGGTGCAGTCTGGTGGCAGGTCTGTAGGTCACTGGGTGTGTACCCTTGGGGTGTTTACTGGAGTCCTATGCCCTCCTCACCAGTTTTTATTTCTGGCTGTCTTGAGTGAGCAGACATCTATTAGGTGCTTCTGCCATATTGGGTGCCACCACAGACCCAAAGGAACCAGGCCCAGCAAACAGGGATGGAAACCTTTGAAAATGTGAGCCAACTGTTCACCAAGAGTGAACCGTGTCATTAACCATGTGACGAGGGAGAGCGTTCTTTTGACTCTTGGTTGCAGAACTGTGTGTCTGGCATGAGGATGAAGTGGGCCATGGCAGAGAGGATCAGTTCCAATTACGGTGGCCAGGAATCAGACAGAAGGACAGTGCTGCTGGGCCCTCATGATCTCCTTTTTACACTGTTATGCCCGGGTCCCCACCTATGAGATGGTACCCACCTCTTTCGGTATGGGTCTTCCTTCCCCTCACTAATGTCATGGTAATGACCTCCCGGGTGTGCCCAGAGATGTGCCTCCACCTCCCAAAGATTCCATTCCCATCCAAGGGACAGCGAACATTAACCATTACAAACACTACCTTCCAAAGTTGGTTTGTCTCACGTTTATTGTTGCAGTAATGCAAACCTGACTAGGAGAGGCCATTTACAAAATTAATTTACCAAATGAAGCTCTTTCTCTCTAGAAAATCAATAAAAATAATGTAAACAATATATTAGCTCTCATTTCCCAAACAATAAGTATTAATATATAAAGGAATAAATATAATAAACAACGTGAAAGAGCCACATGAGAGAAGTTCCAAGTGGGGACAGCATGAGTGAAAGCCAGACGAATGGACAGGCACGTCCTTTCCATTTCATTAAAAATTTGTAAATTGTAAATATGTAAAAAAATGTCAAAAATACACTAACAATTTAACACAATTTTGACAAAATAATAGTGTGGCTTCCTTACAGTGGATGATGGGGCTTTGATCTTTTGTTGTTAATTCTTGAAACAATTGCAAGCTTTCTGGAATTCAGAAGCAAACTTCCCAGAACTCTTACCTGAACTGCTGCAAAGGGACTGGAGTAGCAGGACCAATCGCCCTTGAGTGGCCTCATGTGCTCAATGTGCCTTCTGATGGTGCTCGCGATACCAGAGAGAAAGCTGTTAAAATTAAGATGTGGCTGCTGTTATGAACCCTGAGTGAAATAAAACTAAACAGAGGTGGACAGTGATGAAGGGTGAGCCCTTGGGTGCCTTCTAGTGATAACAGCAAATCTCTCGGGAATCTCTGCTAGAAACACTAGCCCAGAGACCACTGATGTCACCCCGGGGAACACGTCTGCGAAGATGTGCCAAGTGACTGCCTAATCTTGGGCTAGGCTTGCCCTTGCTATGAACCCATGAGTCTCCTTGCGATGCCTCCTTGTGGCCAGGAAATATGGTTTCAAAATAACCCACACCATCCCCATGTTGACTGTGAAAGCTGCCTTGTGTGCCATCTCCTTTGAATATGCCATGGTTTCTCCAGTATATCTAGTTCATTATGCATCTTCTTTCTGAATTTCCAGCCACCATGCTCTTTCGAGTTCCTCTGTGTTAGCACACACAGGTTGGTGAAAGTTGGTGGCACCATTGACATAGTAGAGTTGATGCTTTAAATGATCACTAGCTAATCCTCGTATACGATTCAAGAGCCATCAGCTGGGGCTAGGGACATGGCTTGGCAGTTAATTGTGCTTCAGATTCAGGCAACCACATCAAGGTATTATCTGCTGTAACTGCAGCTTTGCAACCCTCTTCTGGCTTCTGTAGGCACCACGCTCACATATAAACCTACACACATTCATAATTAAAAATAAAATCTTTAAAAAAGCCACCAATTGTCCCAATAATACCCTATAAGGTATAGTATAGAAACTATACCAAGTATAGAAACATTCTGTGCGTGATTGTCATGTCCTGTGAGCCTCCTTCACTATGACCCTGTTCCTAATGCTGTCCTTGACTTTGCTGGCCTTGGTATCTTAAAGATTGCAGATTTCTGTTTGATTTGTTTGATAATTCCTCCTAATTAGAGTTAGATTAGATTATGTACTTTTCATATAAGTATTCCGGAAGCGATATTATTCTCTTACTGCATCTTTTTTCTTATTTTATATTAATAAGTATGTGGGGAGGGGTTGAATGAGAGAAGCATATATTCCACTGTGTGCATATGGAAGTCAAAACACAGCTACCAGAGTTGGTTCTCTCCTCCCACTGTATGAATTCTGGAGATCAAACTCGAGTCCACAGGCTTGGTAGCAAGTGCCTTCATCTACTGAGCCATTTAGTTGCTCTCTCCCTTACTGCATCTTATTGGGTGGTGCATGACTTTTAACTTGCTCCAGCGTTGATGATACACACTGCCTAAGCTAATGTACTTTTCCTAGGATTCCTATGGCAGCTACTCTTGGTCTCTTTGTAACGAGCATGTATTTTAAGGGCAGGGATTTTAAACAACATAAATATTCCATTCCTTATAAAACAGTAGTTTTTTTCATGAATATATCTGTGTGCATAGTAACTCAAACAACTCTTCTTTTTATCCTAATTGGTAATCTGCAACAATCATTTTTATCTCATTTCCAGTTTGGCCTTTGGTCTTCCCCTCAAGCTGGTTTTCACATTGTTTGCAAAGGCCTTCATCATTATCTGCATCCTTCCTTGTTTCTTAGCAACAAGCCCCAGCTCCATCGCTTCTCCAAAAGTCTTTTTCATGGAAACTTATAGAGAATAGCCACCACCAATACCCATTAAAGACTGCAGGCTTGTGTCATGGCAAAATAACAGACTGTCGTGTAATTATGACAGAAGGAATTCTCTTGAGATGGGTTCTTACTTTGGATCATCCTGGTGTGCTTTGTACTCAGGGTGACCATGAGAATCCTAGGTTAAAGAAGGAGGCTGAAGAATCAGAGACTGAGAAAGAGAAATGAGGATGGAAGTCAGGGTCAGAATGACGGCACTGCAGGGATGAGAAATTACCCATCCAAAAAGGTAAGGGTGACTACTGGGAACTGGGTTAGGAAAGAACAAGATTTCTCCCCTTGACCCTCAGAATGACTCGTGTCTTACGACCTTTCCAAAACCTTGACTTTCAGTCAGGTAGAACCCATTTTGAACTTCTTACCTCCACACCTGTAAATGATAAGTGTTGCTTGAAGGCACTGAATATGTGGTTGTCACAGCAACCACAGGACACTAACACAGAGTGAATGTAGAGGTCAAGAATGGCCACGAGATGGGCTCGCTGCTACGAGTGTCATTGTCCTGTATCTTCTCAGGGAATGAAGAGAACTGGATGTGCTCACCACACACGTACACATACACGCACACACATGTATGCAGTCATGCTGTGGTAGTTTGAAAGTCATTGGCCCCCATAATCTCATAGGGAGTGGTACTATTAGGAGGTGTAGCTTTGTTGCAATAGGTATGGCCTTGTTGAAGAAAGTGTATCACTGTGGGGGTGGACTTTAAAGTCTTCCATGCTTAAGCTAGGCCTAGTTCAGACCACTTCCTGTTGCCTGCAAGTCAAGATGTAGAAATCTCAGCTCCCTTTTCAGCACCATGTATGCCTGTATGCCACCATGTCGTACCATGATGATAATGTACTAAACCTCTGAAAACATAAACCACCCCAGTTAAATGTTTTTCCTTTTTAAGGGTTGTCATGGTCATGGTGTCTCTACACAGCAATAGACCCTAACTAAGACAGTATCTATTATGAAAGAAAAAAAGAGCTAGAATAACTAAACTAAGCTTCTATCTCATAAAAGGATTTTTTAAAAAAGAACATGCTTAACCCAAAGCAACAGGAAGAAAAATAATAAAAATTAGGACAGAAATCAATAAAATAAAAAAACAAGAAAATTATAAAAATCCACAAACATAAAAGCCGGTTCTTTGAAAATAATCAATAATAAGAATACTTATAGAGTCTGACAAACCAAGATGGGGAGAGAGCGAGAGAACTCACAAATCACCAACACTGGAGACAAAAGAGGGTTCATGGCTATTGAACCCTTGGACATCCAATGCAAAATAAGAAAAAAGTTAGAAACAAAAACCCAAATTCTCTACACCCATGAGTTTAATAATATACCTGAAATTATCAAAATTCATATGATAAATGGATCACCTAAATAGCATCATATATATATGTACATACACAATATGTAAAATAAAAGAATTCAATGTCTCCAAAAAAGAAAACCCCACACAATTGGTTTGGCTGGCAATGTGCTCCTGCTCCAGGAGCTGGGAGAATGTGACTCCTAAAAAGAACCATAGGCCACAATCAACTAATCCAAACACGTAGCACTAATTCAGCCCTTGAAAGTCAGTGTACTCTACTATGCCAATAGACAGAAAGACATTTACAGTGTGCCAATGGAGGCAAAAATCATCTTATAAAACTCAACAGCCACTTGGGATTTGAAAATGGAAAAGCAAAATTCTCTCAGTCACCTAGGGATCCTGGCAGGGTTTTCCACGTGAAAAGGAATGTCAGCCTTAGACAGAATGCTAAGGAACTGGGGTGTGTTCATGCTAAGACTCAGCAAAGGCAGCGTTTCTTCCTCGGCAGTCATACTCGATATTGAACCCGAAGTCATGGCTGCCAAAGCAGTGCACTTGTGTCTTTGCTGAGGGTGACCCAGTGGAAATTTGTGATGTGGCACCATGGTTAAGCTCTGGCTCCACTGTGTAATTTTG
>NC_022013.1:63710111-63748496 GCF_000317375.1 Microtus ochrogaster | reverse complement strand
TAGATAGATAGATAGATGATAGATAGATAGATAGATAGATAGATAGATAGATAGATAGATAGATAGATAGATAACCATTCAAACCCTGAAACTAAGAGACAAGTAGAGTGGTCACAGGACACAGACTAATTGCAAAGGTTGATTGTTAGCCTGAACACTAGCAATGATAATGAAACTTGATATCCAAAAACCTGGGGGGGAGGGGGTGGAATAAGCTCAACTGTGCCTTTGGATCTTCCAGTCTAGATACTGTGTGTTAAAACTGACTTTCACTGTAGCCTAAGGTCTGGAATCCTCTTTACCCCAGAACTGGGCAAACAAAATGAACTTGCCTGAACCCTTTTCCCACATGCAGGATCCCCATACTTTCCCCATCACCTCCAGGAATTGAGAAGGAGAGTGTATTCACCTCAATCCTTTGGCCACCAATGCAAACTAATCCAAGTCTCAGTTAAAGGCCAAAGAGCTGGAGAGGGGCCTTCCAGGTAGTAAAGCTGGGGAGCCCGTGACAAGGCTGAAGGGAGCTCTCGGCTCCATCACCACACTGCCTTTGTCCTCAGTCTCCTCTGAGTGCTTTGATAGTTCAGGGCTGCATAGAGAACAGCCCCATCACAGAACTCACATTCCATCTGTGGCTTGATGATTTATTTGTACTCTAGACTTTTGTTGTAAATTCCATTCCTAAGCCACCACTGACTTCTCCATATTCCTTAATAGCAATCCGAACTTCTGCCTCAGACTTCACTGGCCGGCAGCTAGGACTTTGGCAGTAGCCTGCCGACTGACCCATCTGCATCCACTTCATCTCCCTCTCAGGCTATTGCATCTCAGAATCCAGACAAGTCTGTCCTTTGCTTGGCTCCCTGCGTTGGCTCCTCATTTCCCTCAGAACAAGGTGATAGCAATGGCACACAAAGCCCTCCACCATCTCTCCAACCTCTATCCCTGTTCTGACCTCATGCGCCATGCTTTTAGTAGCAGTTTCTCATTGACTACCAAGGAAGAACAGTCCAGGCAGGGGATTACCTGCTGGCTCACACTTCCATATGACTAATGGTTAATCTTGATTGTCAATTTAACCGTCTCCAGAATCCCCCTGGAGTCACAACTCTGGGCATGAGGATGGTGAGTTTTTAGATTAGGTTAGTAGAGGTGGGACAAGCTCACACCAAAAGTGGGGTTGGTGCATTCCGTGGCCTACGACTCTGGCCTGAATGAAAAGGGGAAATGAAGTTGAGCTGCAACATTCTCTTCCTGGTTTCTGAGTGTGGACACCATGTGACCATGGGACTAGCCCCTTCACATATTCCCTAATGGGATGTACCCTTAAGCTGGGACCCCAACAAACCTTCCTGCAAGGTATTTTGTTCAAGCAAAAAGACAAGTAATGAATATGACTGGTCAGACCTAATTGAGAAAAGGTGTTTTGCTTGAATTACAGTGTGGGTGTTCCTCAGCCCTACCCAGAGGGAACCTCTGCTCCTCCCCTTGCCTACACATGGAAACACACACACACAGAGTCAGGCACATAGACAGACACATGCATGTGCACACACACATACACAAACGCATGTACACACATACACATGAACAATACAAACACATATATGTGTGTATACACACACACACTCAGGCACACAGACAGTCACATGCATGCACACACACATACACAAACGCATGTACACACACATACACATGAACAATACAAACACACATATGTGTGCATACACACACACACACAACCTGTGGCAGGACAGACCTTAGCTGCCGGTCCTCCCTCCAAAGCAGTGCACTTGTGTCTTTGCTGAGGGTGACCCAGTGGAAATTTGTGATGTGGCATCACGGTTAAGCTCTGGCTCCACTGTGTAATTTTGGATAGGCTGCTCTTTTTCTATGAGCTACAAGATGAGCTGTGGAGACTATATCATGTCTCGGTGTCTTTCTGGCTTTGACCTTGGAGAAACGTGTGTCATCTCCTGAGACTGGTGCTGGCAGATGGCTTTACCACATACATTTGTTAAGGCTTGGATGTGGTGCCCTAGAAGAGCTGGCGTTGTGAGACACAGAACGTACTGTACAGTGAGATGTCTCCCCAAGCTTCTGAAACACGCCGTGCACATGAGTCACACACAGATTCCCAGGAACAGATCTGGGAGGAGCCTGAGACCATTTGCTATCAACTCTGTTTGTCTCTGGCTTTGGTCAGTAGTCTCATAAGGAGAAGCAGATGAGAAAAAATTAGTACAATGCTCCCAAAGTCCCCTTAGGAGCCCTTGAGACCAAAGAGCAGGGAAGAGAAGGAGGGGACAATCCTAGGAGGTGGTTCAGTGAATAAAGTTCTTTTTGGATAAACCATGGGAACTTGAGTTCGAATCCCTGCACCCACCCATAGAAAGGCTGGACACAGCAGTATGTACTTACGATCCCAGTGCTGGCAAGGTTGAGACAGGTGGATTTCTGCAGCTCACTGACCAGCCAGCCCATCCTACTTAGCAAACTCTGGCTTCTACACACACACACACACACACACACACACATACACACACACTCCACACCAGAGACAATATTACTTCCTTGTCCCTGTGGAAATCTGTATCTGCCTTTATACTTTATACTCTACCTGGGCAGTTAAGGTGCATTCCCAGCATGACCAGAACTCTGCCTAGACAGGCATGCTGTTCTCACTCTGCAACACAACCCAATCCCACACAACTTTATACATGTGCAATTGTTCTAGGCACGCATTTCCCAATACAGTGGCCTCTGGCGACCCGGGAACATACAGGTGCACACTTCTAAATTATCCAGGGTGATGCAAGGGTTTAAGATAACATGTTTGTAAAAGTCCTGGCATTGTGGATTGTTCACTCGTGCTGCCCCTAAAATAATAGCTCTTTTATTATGTGTGTTTTGCCCACTACAGGGACTAAAGGGCAACTCTACCCTAAACATGGGAGTGGTAAATGGGTTGCGAGCAGGGCTGGGGTGCCCTACGTTGTAATCTCTAAGTGATGACTGTGTTGAGGAGTGGTGACTTTCAGAGAACCAGTTTCCCACACGGCCCACATGGATGCATTCGTCTTCTGGGAAAACCAACCTAGTAGAATCTGAGACCCAGCAACCTAACTAATTAAATGGTGAGGCCTGAGGCACCATGAAGGGACAGCATGGTAGAGAATGGAGAAGCGGGGCTTGCTGGGAGGCTCTATTGCGCTATCACAGGCATTAAGGCTGAGCACTCATTCAAGGAAGAGAGAGCAGTGATGGAGGCAGGGGCAGGCAGAGGGAACATGGCAGGACTCTGGAGCCAGACAGACTTGGGAGCTGCACTGGGTGATTCTGAACTGGCGCTTTCGGCTAACCCCACCCACTCGGGTGGCCCGCAACATCTGGCAGTGGTGGTAGCCTTTTCCAGCTCTCTCCAGTGCTGGGGGCAGGGCAGCTCAGCACAGAGGGAGGCTTTAATACACTTTGCAGGAAACTGCCAAGGTGGGCTGCCACCAGCACTCAGGGAACAGGGAACAGGGCCACTGAGTTAATCCTTCCTCCCCCACATTCCCAAGCCAACAGAGGTGACTTTGTGGCACCTTTTTTATGGGACGGAAAAGGTTCACCTGACTCCTAGAGGTCTGCTTGGTGGTGGTGATGTGGGGGTAGGGGGTCAAAGCTGCTGGGGGAAAGTTGGGGCTGCCAAGCTCGCCCTCCCCTGCATCTGGGGCTGTTGAATGGGTTGCCCTGTGAGACCCCAGCTCCCTAAGGGCAAGGATGGGTTTCAGTGAGGCAGGAGAGCATGGTTAGGAAACCTGCATTTGGACACCAGCAGCCCTCAGAGGTGAGGAGAGCTGGCTTCTGAGGTCTATCTCTGCCTTGGTCAGATGGTTAAGAATCCTCTCCTTGAGTTCACAAAGTCTGGGACAAGGTGCAGAGCAACTGAAGATGCTTGCATGTGTGCTCACTTGCGTGTGTGCTCACCTCACACAAACATCCACACACGTAAACCATGGACATACGTGCACATGTGTATGCATGTGCTTTCCTTCACACACCAGAATGGCACAGAGGACTGTTTCCAAGCTGACTTCAGCTTTTGCATTCAGGGTTTCCCAAGAACCCTGTTTCTCCTTCTGCCCCAGGGTGCTATCTCCACCATCTTCCTGAAGCCCAGCAAGGGCAAACAGCCATCTTGTCTGACATGCCAGGGCCCGCCTGTGAGCAGGTGATTTGCCTTGGCTCCCGAAAAATGTGTGGCTAATGCATGTTCTCAGCAGGATGTGGGAAAAGTGGGACCTGGAGCCCTGTGTGAGGCTGTTCACAGCCCAGCCCCCTCAGGGGTCTGCAGACAGGGAGCTCCTCAGATTGCAGTGGAGGGAGGGCCAGGATCGTAGTGAGGCCCAAGTGCAGTGACAGCTGCCAAAGCTCTCTCTACATGGTTCCCCAGCTGCCCGTGTGCTTAGGTGCTCGCCGTGCGTTCCAGATAATCACCATAAAAATATTATTATAAACTAAAACAGCACATTTTTGCTCTTCTAATGAAGAGCAGGGTTTTTTTCAAACTTGGCTTGGCAAAGTTCACCACAAAGAGATGGGTCTCAGAAAGAAGAGCGCCAGGATTTCATGCTGACTGTCAGGTCCAGGAAGGTTCAGTTTCCATGCAGAAGAGAAAGCTGCTTCCCTTCTGGATTTCAGGCTCCAGCAGGCTCTGATGACTCTGAGTCTGAACAGAGTGAGGGGACTGTCACTACCATTACTGAGCAGAATGTCCCCCTCCCAAGCTTCCCTCTCCCTGGTAGGCAGGGGATTCACAGTGTGTAGCTGGGGTGTGGAGGGCTTTGTGGAAGATCCTTCATGTTAGTGACAAATGTTTCTTGCAGGGGACAGATTTATCTGCTCTTTGGGGAACCTGGAAGCTGCTGGTTGAGAATGACAGATCTCAAGTGGTTGTTCCCTGAGTATAGGGGCAGGGGTAAGGAAGGGACAGGCAGGAGGACAGGTTCAAGCCAGAGGTGGTAGTCCAGTGCCTGGCATCTGGGTTCCCTACCCACATGAGGGATAGATGGCTGCCTATAGACCTAGACACTGAAGACGGGCCCTCTCGTGTGAGAGTGACACGGGTCTCAATCAAATTATGCTGCCCAGAGAAGAGCCTTTCCTCAGTGCCACTGGTGAGCAGGTTTTATCTGTCATCCTACAAATGTTCGTGTACTAGCTAGGACAAGGCCTGGGTGACAGCCAGGAAGGACGCAGCCCACCGCAACCCAGCAGAACTCTCCAGCATGTCCGAAAGACACAGTGTCAGAACCTGCAGATTCACTGCCATCCATCCAAATACCTGGTCACCAGTGCCCAGCTAAGGTCCAGCATGGAAGAAGGAGATGCTGCATTATCTGGCTATAACCCAACAGGCCTGTGTCAGAATCTCAGGCAGGATGTCTTCTGCAGCCACTCTCAGAAACTAGCCAACCCTCCAGGCTGGGGGAAGCTGTTACCTCAGGCAGTGGATGGCGGAGGGAAGCCCTGAGCCGAAAGAAGCTCCACAGGCGGGCACAGAGCTTTTCAGGGCCTTAGAAATGCGAGTGTCCATCAACAAAAAGCTGAGGCACGGCATTTTCTAATTGTACTTGACCGTGCCAAACTCTTCAGAGACGTCAGAAGAATGATGGCTGGGATTGTCCTGCGTACGCACAACTGTGAATCTTTTGAGGGGGAAAAGGCCTTTAAATCAGCACTTAATTGATGACACTGGGGCAGGTGACAAGCAGGGATGTATTTTACCAAACAAGGGTACTGGGACCCAGGTGTTTCAGTTTCTTGTAATAACAAATGCATGTGTCTAAAGCCAGTTGGAGTTAGGATCCTGTCACTTGCAGCTGACAGAATGAACTGTCTAACATAGTGGTTTAAAGGCACAGCTGTTCACAGAAGGATTCTGTTACCCAACAAATCGGTCTTCGCATACATTACTCATCCAAGAAAGCTCAGACGGGTAGACCAGGCATGTGTGACCTGGACAGGTGAGGCTGGCAGGTACCGTTGTGTAGGCTGAACACTGTTCATTTCCTGCAGGGGATCCTTTTCATGCTACAGCCCCTTGGGTTACACACTGCTTTAGCCTTGAGGGCAGTGATTCTCAAGCTGGAGGTCGTGACCCCTTTGGCAACCCTCTACCTACAATACGATACAATACAGTACAATTCATAACAAAAGCAAAAATTGCAGTTATGAAGCAGAGATAAAAATAATTTTGTTTGGGGGTCACCACAACATGAGGAGCTGTATTCAAAGGTCACAGCATTAGGAAGGTTGAGAACCACTGTTTGAGGAATACATATATTATCCCCAACCCCTTACCCTCTTTATCACTGCCTAATATTGGAGAGGGAAGGAATTTGCTTTCCTCCTGGTTAGTTGAAATCCTCTTTGGAGGTCCTTTACAGATCCTTCAGCCTACTCCTTCTACAGAAGTAACTGGCTTGACTCATAGGTCAGGAACCTTGAAAGAGCAGAACCCCAGCACCCAGCAATTAGCGACTGATTAAGTATAGATGAAACTGCACTTACCTGTGTGTTCCCAGGTCCTCCTTGGATACGATGATGGATAGGTGGGCACTGGTAGACTCTGTGCCCAAACTCTGGATTATCACATTCCAAACAACATGATGGGTATTGTGCATGCGCCCTGAGCAAGACAACACAAAAAACCAAAATGTCAAATTCTGTGTTTGGGCTCCTGGTCCATTCATGCTGTGAGTCTCACAAGCATATGCCAATTAGGTGGTCAAGTATGAATGCTTCTGTTTCATAAAAATGAAGGAAGGCATTCATGATTCACTGGGCCCTAGAAGAAATCTTTTAAAGGCATAAGATGTTGAGTGGGAGGGATAAAGTGTTAAGAGATCCTTCCTAAAGGCTTCTTCCTTGCTCTTCAAGAGTAGGCACCCCCTGGGAGGATAGCCTGGCATTTCCTAATGAATCTGGAACTCAGGGAGCTCTCACAGCACAGATTTTATCAGGGATACAGATATACAGATACATCTAGTTAGCCTAGGGGATTTCCAGGGGAATGGTGTCTGCAGGGTCTTCTCAGATAAGATAGGAATCCCTACCACAGGCTACCTGACACTAAGGATTGGAGAGGTCAGAGATCAAGGCTTCTTGGGAACAGCTGCTTTCTGAAGTCCTAATGAACCAAAGCCTCAGACACAGAAGGCAGCCACAAATTCTGAGTTCCCAGCCCGCCAATTCTATGAAAGGCATTTGCTCTCACCAAGGGAATTATACAGGTTCACAAGTATATATGCAAATGTATGCATGTATGCATGTATGTGTTCTTGCACTTATGTGCAAGTGTGTATATAAAATGGGATTTGAGCTACATATAGATTTATATAAAAAAGAAATATTAATAAATAGGAACTTGACCACTAACCAGGAGCACAGGGCTGTGAGGGTCTGTGTGTGTTACTACAAATATTATTTCTGGTCACTTGAGGTGGTGAGCATTGCCCCAGAGCAAAGAAGGGCACTGGAAGAGTCACTAGAATGTGAGGGGCACCAAGACTTTCTCCCACCTTCTCCAGCTCTGTGACCATGTGCAGATGTGGGTAAGAGGAGACATGGTCACCAAGGCACTGGGGGAGCACTTAGGGTTGTAGCAGCTGCCCTAGTGCTCAGTCACTGTCATGTGGTGTCTCTGTGACCAGGTAGCCCTGCTTTGTAACCTTGTCTGTTTCTACACTAGCTCTGTACTCCGGTCTCAGTGTATCCCATCTGTGCAGTGACAACAGTCATGCTGGCCAAGGGGAGTGGTCCAGAGGGATCAGCATGGTAGTGACTAACGTGAAGAACTATGGGTAATGAGCAGAGAGGAAGGCAGCCTGTCACACTGACAGCTGAGGAACCCCTAAACTAGAAGCCCTAGCTTCCAGTTCAGACCAGAGTTCATGTCATCTTGCCAGTGGTTTCAGAGGTCATAGATTCCTCTGTAGCATGAGAATTCTTTTTATTTCACATTTTTTATTTGAAAAGGAAGCTAAATATGTAAGTGAGGAACTGTGTTTTCCTCAGATGTCACCTTAGGACTGGAGCTTTGCATCTGGGGTTCCCGACCCCCTTTTTTTTCCACAAAAGGAAGCCCAAATGATTTCACAGGCTGCTATATCAACAGTGGCTTCATGACTGTTCAGAGACAAGTGGGTGAGGACGGAGTCATCAGACACGCTTGGGGCACAGGCAGACCTCATGCAGACCAGCTCTGGCTTGAAGCTTCTAGAAGTCTCCATGTTTCCAGCAAGTGCCCGAGTGTGTGTGGCCCTGGGGTGACTACTTGGAAGACCTGACTAACTGGCGTACAGCCAAGGAACTTCTTTCTAAGCAGCACATGCTTTTGTACTTGTTTTTCCTTTTTTTAAAAAGAAATAGTTAATGGTATCATACATTCCCAAGGTCAGGGCACACTGAGGAAGAAGGGGTGGAAAGACTGTAAGAGCCAGGGAGGGGTGGTGTGAAAGGCTGCCATCTGGTTATGACATGTTAAAACTGTGAATACAGCCATCCATCTTGGACAGAGGAGGTGCCCACAAGACCCCACCCCTTCCTTAGTAACTATTGACTTTTAATGGTTACCATGGGAAGGGGTATCATTTTCGTCAATGTCATAGCCACTGGGGGACTAGTTAGAAAGGAGGGGTTCATAGGGAAAAGGAAGGAGTAATGGGGGTGGATCAATTACAGTACATCATAGATATGCATGACACCAAATGACTATGTTTGGGGGGTATTTTATGAAGTTGATAGGCCTATTAACATTTTGAGTCTGTGGTTAAAAGCTTATCTGTTATAATACAAGAAAAATAAAATAATATTGATAATAACACTAATGAGGGCACAGCATGCTCCATTGCCAAGACAATCCAGCTGATAGCAAGCAGATCTTCAATTGGGACACCCTTCTGTTATTACACCCAACATTGGTTATTTCACTTCAGCAAAACATCATCTGTCACATTAAATAAATGGCATTAATTTGAATTTTAATGGTTTTTGTGGTTTTGTTTGCATTTGATTTGTAATTGTGTTTTGGTTTTATAGCTGCATAAGAAATAAAAGCACAAGGAATTCATACTTACTCTTACGTTTGTATATATTTAAATAACAATGTGATCAAAATCATTTTAGTTGACACTGGGGGTCTATGGTAATTTTGTTCCCTTTAAAATGCATACATTTGGGGCAGCAAGATGGCTCAGCAGGTAAAAGCGATTGCTGTGCAGCCCTGGTGATCTAAATTCAACCTCTGTAACCCACTTAGAAAAATCTGGGTGTGGCGGCATACATCTATAATCCCAATACTCCCACTGTGAAATGGGAGGTGGAGGCAGGAGAATCACTTCGAAGTTTGTGAGGCAACTAACCTGGATAGCCGTCTGCCACAACAAGAAAGAAGGAAAGGCTCCCAAAAGTTGCTCTCTCACCTGCACACACTTGCCATGGCACATGGGCACCCTGGCATGCAGGCACCGGCACTCAAACGCACACACACATGCACAATAATAAATAAATATTTTAAAGCCATTTATTGGTGAACTTAAGAATCACTGAAATGGTTCTTTAACCAACTTCTACATGTACGCATCACTTAATTTTAAAAGTTCTGGGTTGAACTGGCACCTCAGAATCGTGGGAAGGGGGCGTAATAGCAAAAGTCCCACAAAAATTTAGATCTAGCCTTTTTAAAAGGTTAAATTAGCTAGTTTCCTTCTCAGGTGACTTCCGTTCTTAAACTATCCATATCCTTTCATTTCCTGCTGTTCCTTGGCTTTACAACCTGGGCAGGTGTGAGTAACTCCTGGACATCCAGATAAATGTTCATAACTTGAATCACATGTGACAGATAAGGAACATTCTCGGCATCTACCAGAGCGGCAGCTCCATTCGTCCTGTCTTTAAAGGCCTGTGACTGACCTCTGGCCCAGAGGCTTAGGGCTGTGCATCCCTGGGCCTTACTGTGGCAGTCACAGCCTTGCTGCTGTGGGTACTTCCTCCGTCACATTCGTCCCTGGGTAAAAGCAGAGGCCAGGAAAGGATGGGTGGCTTAGCTGGGACCCACAACTGAATGACAGCATGGCAAAGCATCTGGCTTGGGTCCAAATGCCAACAGAGGGTCCACCCATCCTACTGGTTCCCTTTTCCCATTGGTGGCAGTGATGAGAGAGGGAAGGAGAGCCTGTGTTCAGGGTGTCGCTGATCCCAAACACACAGGGCTTGTTCCTCTGTGAAACAAGTTAGGGACAAATTCTCTCAACTGAAAGTGCCAAGTGAGGGGTAATGAGTGACAGAACTCTCCCATCTCAAGGGGAAGCATCCAGAATCCTTCCTCCCAGGTGGATGTTGGAATGCTATCTCCTTCTCACACCGAATACACACAACTGCTTCCTTCATGCCTGCATGCTCTTCTAGAAATTGGGATACTCAGAGAGAGGGGGAGACAAGGCCCTCAATGCAGTGGAAATCTACTACATTGCAGAACCCAAGTCACCCCACAGTGGCAAAAGAGTTCATCGCATATCCAGGATTAGGACTGGGACATGCCCATTGAGAATGGATTTCAAGACAGGTGATGGGATGGAGGCAGGCAGGCAGTCAACAGGTCCATATTGTAGTAGAAATACAACGGCTTCCCTAGAGCCTTGAACCGGGAACAAAAGTCAGCTGGTGGAGCCCTGGGCTGTGGTGAGACATGAGAAGACCCAAAGACCCATCAAAACATGTAGGCTCGGGCAACTCTATTAACAGTGACTACCAAAGTCATGGGAAAGCTGGGCACCCAAGTCGCCCACCTTTCCCTCCACAGCATCCTGTTTTGCCTGCCCTGGGAAAACAGACAGGAAAAATTGATGTACGTTTGTTCCTGGGTCTGTTGTATTGAAATTCCACAATTGAGTGGCCTAAACAACATGTACACACAGCCCCATCACTCCAGAGGCTACAAGTCCTAGCCAGGTTGCTGCTGAGGCTACCTTCACTAAGGCTCTAGGGAGAATCCTTCCTGGCTGCGGGTGCCTGATATGCCTAGGAACTCTAGCTGGGAGATGCCGTGCTCTGTTCACACTGTCTTCTCCCTGTGGGCCCTTATGTTGTCTTCCCGCTCTGTTGTCTCTGTATTCTCACTTTCTCTTCCTACAAGGAGTCAGAGATCCTGAATTAGTGTCCCCTTTAGAGTCGATATTCTTACTTGACTCTGTGAAAAGTCTACGTCTAGGACATATCTAACACCTGTCAGCACACCTGGGGATGTCAACACATTTATTTAAGGGGGACACAATTAAATTTATAACTAGATGGAAAGGGAGAGAAACATACCAGTATTACCCATCTCCCGGCCACCTGTGTGGTCAGAAAAGGATCTCAGTCTGGAGGTGAGCAGAGCTTGCACTTGGTCTGTACTTGGGCATTCAGTATATCTGAGAGGGAATTTTTTTGTACTCCTGAAAAATTACAGAGAAGTTCCAGAATGCACCTTGAAGTCCCTGAGGGGTGAGAGCGTCAAGCATGTGTATAAGCATCGGAGGGAAGCAGAGAAAGCGATTTCCTAGTCTCACCTCCAATATGCTGTCATATATGCAAAATGCAAGTGAGGAACAGGCCTAAGGTGGCCAGTATAACACTGAGTAATGAAAGCAAGAAGCGGGGAATGCAGTCAGGAAGGAATGACCTAGCACAGGCCCTATGAGAAGAGGGGGATTCTGTCCAGCAGGCAGACAGCAAGGTGCGGGCAGAGCCTGCGTAAAAAGAGGCTCGGGGGCCTGCCCCAGACCAGTGCTGGGGACAGCCTGGATGGAATGCTCCAGGGTCTGTGATCCTTCACAGGACTTTTCTGTCCCCCACACTAGGCAGCGGGTGTAGATTTTCTGTGTGTCTGCAGAAGGCTAAAACTGTCTTTAACCAGAACCACAGTGATCAGATGCTGTCTCAGATAGGGATGGGGGAGCATTTCCTTGGTTGGAAGAACTTGGGCAGAGCGTGCCAGAAGTGGCTTAAAAATAGACCACCACCTCCTTCCTCCTTCCCTTCGCCCAGGCTCCTGGCCCCAAGCCTCTCCCAGTTGGCACGATCCCTGGTGGGTTTTAATTAGCGGTCCTGCCTTCTCCACTGCTCACATTCAGGTTTTCCCAGGCCAGGAACACACACTTCTCTCTCCTGCTCTCCTAGCTTTGGAGCCAAGCGGAAGCTTTTTGGAATCTTTGGACACCGATAGACACAGAATGGCAATTTTTGCCTGTCAAGAAGAAGGCTCTTGACCACTGCAAAGGGTTGGCAAAGAGGCTTTTTATCCAACAGTCTGCAACAGAGCTCAGAAGGCTCCCCGAAGTGAGAGGTCTGTAAACAGCGGCCCTTGTGCAGAAATCCTGGGTCTGCCGTCGCCATCTCTAGGCCATACAAACAGATCTAGCCTCTGTCTAGCCCACACAGCGTGTCTCTTCTCCCTCTTAATCGTGTGAAGCAGTTTCAGTCAAACTGGGCATTTGCCATTCTCACCCTTTCCTGTTAAATGTCTGCTGTGTCAGTTAGCTAGCTGCTACTCGAATAGATCCCCGAGACAAAACATATAAAGAACAAGAGTTTCATTTAGCTCACGGCTTTAGAGGTCTTACTTTGGACCTGTCCAAGTCCATTGTGTAGGGAACATGGAAAGGAGCAAAGCCATTTGAGTCATGGCTAGTGGAAAAAGGAAAAGGGGGGTTACAGGGGGGTCTTACTCTCCCCAGCTTCCAAAAACAATCTACTAGGTCCCACCCCATAAAGTTGCCACCATCTCCCAGTAGTTCTATCCTGGGAACTAAACCTTTGATGTGCAGGCCTTTGGGGAACCTTCCAGACCAAAACTGTAGCACCAACTTCCATTTCTGAGCCTTCTCCCACCCAGGACTCCATTTCTTGTTTTGTTTGTTTACTTTTTTTTTTTTTTTTCTTTCTTTCTTTCTTTCTTTCTTTCTTTCTTTCTTTCTCTCTTCTTCTTCTTTTTTTTTTTTTGACACAGAGTTTCTCCGTGTAGCTCTGGCTGTTCTAGAACTTTCTTTGTAGAACAGGCTGGTCTTGAATTCAGAGATCCACCTGCCTCTGTCTCCCTGCTGGGACTCTACCTCTTAAGCCCCACTCTCCTTAGAGTCTGGACACAGATATCTTTGCCAGAATCTTCCTCTCTGCCCAGCCCTCTGCCCCAGCCCTATGGCTCATTCTTCTTAGGGTTCCTTTTCTAACCAAAATCAGAACCTCATTTTCTAAGGGGAGGCTGCTGACAAAGAAAAAAGTGGTGTTTGTCATGCTGCCAGGGGAAGGGGCAGTCGGGGTAAATGAAGTTAGAGGTCCTTGCACGCCACAATCCCCAGGGCAGCGGTGAGGCATAGCAGGATATTTAATGCTCTCAAGATGCTTGCTTGGCCTCATCTGACTCAGTGAGTTCCAGGTTTTCTGACCATAGCCTTGCTGGATGGATCTAGATTTAATACAGTTTTGGGGGTTCAGCAGTTCCTCCCAGAGCCCATGTCCTCCCATGCATGGGGACACAGAATCTACACCATTGAAGGAAGATAAGTAAGAGGACTTACCATCAGTTTCGGAAGGATGGGCCTGCTCAAAGGTTCTTGTCATGGTTAGTTTTAATTGTCTGTTTGCCACAATCTAGAATCATCTGAGAAAGAGTCACAGGGAGGGATTGTCTAGATCAGGTCGGTTTGTGAGCATGTCCGTGGGACATTCCCCTTTGGGAAGCATCATGACCTGGTTTTGTACCCTAGACTATTTACAAACAAGAGACTGGGCTGAGTGGTGAGCGCCGAGCGCACTGATCCCTCTCTGCTTTTGACTGTGGAAGTGATGTGGCCAGCTGTCTTACGTACCTGTCACCATGACTTCTGGGATGGGCTGTGATCTGGAACTGTGGGCTGAAGGAAACTCTTTCTTCCCCAAGGTTGCCTTTGGCCATGGTGTTTGTCACAACAGAAATAAAACTAAGATAAAGGTCACCATTAGTATAGTTTTCCTATGTCTGTTGATTACTATCATTTCCCACAAGTCAGAGTGTCACAGGGCAGGAGAGGTGATGCTGAGTGGAGGGAACAAGGGCCAGTGGCAGTTCAAGAGCAGGTTTGCATCACGTACTGTCATCATGTCCGAGGATGCCAGGCCAGAAGAGCTGTCTGAGGGAAGAGACATGATCCAGGTCAACCGCAGGCCTAGGCTAAAGCCCAGACTGCCTTCAACCCTGCTCATTACCCCTCCATGAGTCTTGCCTGGGTCTATACACAGTCAGGGGAGGAGGAAATGGGAATTCCTGATTTCTAATAACTAATGATGATATCATTCACTACCTTGGATTGAGTCCCAAAGGGGTGGTTCTGGAAAGCCAGGAAATGGCAAAGCAGTCAGATAATCCCTGCCATACCCTCCAAAGAGCAGCACCAAGCTAATGGGCTTACTGCTGCCTCTCCAAAAGAGAGGCAGTCAGTGTGGCCACAGCCTGATGGTCAAATGCAGTCTTGTCATGTGAGGAGCTTATGGCAAAGGCAGTGTCAACTCATCTGCTGGCCGGGTCCTGGGAGGAGACCCACTGATGCCACCTGAGGGCTGGCCCTGGGCCAGGCTTGAAAGGGTCACTGGGAGAAGGAATAGGCCCTGTTCCCCAAATCCATAGCCTGCTCATACATCAAGCAAGACTTCTGGCTCTGTATGTAGGTAGTTGCGTTCAGACATTTCCCTTCTAGAACCGTCCCTTTGTCTTCTCATTCTCTCTTACACAAGTGCTAGCTTTGTGACTGTCTCCACATCCTTGTAGCCAAGGCCTCCCTCAGAGTTGGGTGTGTCTTGCTAACAGGTCACAGCCCTGCTCAGCCCTCCTCCTTTATCCCATCTCTGTTGTATACACCTGTATCTCCCAAGTGGCGGCCTGGCACCGGTGCCTGCCTTTGTTCAGCCTCTCAGGATAGCGAATCGAGTTCAGCATCACCCTTCCTGATAGTCCTACAAAGAACAGTTGGGCGCTGGCTGCTCTGAAGACAGCTCGGCCTTGGGTTCCTGTGGTGCATTCACAGCTCTGTAGCCTGCTGTGTGCCGGCTCACTCTCCTTACACACCTCATCCAGCCTTCGTTTCAGTTTGCACAGCTGAGCCCATCTCTCACTCTGCCCAGTAGCCCACACGTGTACTTCCCTGGCAGCTCCAACTGAACCCCACACAACATGAGCAGCTGGGACACAGGCCTGGCTGCATCTGAGGACCGAGTCTCGCCAAGGCTTCCCTCTGTTGTCTTCAGCCCTTCCTCTTATAGATATGGTCTTCCTCTTATAGCTATGGGTTCTATTGTTGTTTATCTTAACTTTTCATCTGATCTCACAGACTTAATTTCTAATCCACCATCCTACTTGAAATATTGGCCCCAAACTTAAAACAGTTTGATCTACAGCTTCTCAGCTTTACATGGCGGAAGTCATGTGCATTCAGTAGAAGCCACAGTTCTGGTTTTAATTTCCTCCTTCTCCCAGACTGGTAGTGCCACAATGACTTTTGCCATCCTGGGCAACCACATCAAGCCATGGCCCTGAGTCTCACCGTGTCGGCACTGTGCTGGGATGCTAAGTACACTAGGCGTGTTCACAGCATTTTCAACCCATTATTTCGATTTACCTGGGTTTATTGGGTTGCAACTCAATGGTAAGTCAGAATCATCTGTTAAACTGAACTCAACAGCACACAACACACAGCTTCCTACTGACTGATGGGTGCCTGAGCCCAGCACCCAGGCAGCTGCTCATGTTCTGATTATCCAGATATTTACACCCTGGACGTTTATTAGATGGGACCCTTCCTATTGTGCCCTGAGCTAAAGAACAGTGAGGGTGACACACATCTCTCCTAGACTGAGACTTTGTCAACAGTGAGGAATTCCTTTTCCTGTCACGGGAACCTGAAGTGTTTTAGGCAGCGGGTCCTCCGAAGGATCTGTCACACGACCAGGTTCCCCCATCCCACGCCTCCTCCTGTGGAGCAGAGTTGACAGACAGCCACCAGCTGTGCCCTCTGCTTCTCCCACTGTGCTCATGTCAGGACCACACCTGCCTCTCTCAGCTGCTTCCCGTGACACCCGTGAGCCTGGTGTCCATTAGAGGTAGGTATCCGGAACCTGACTTCTAGGATGGGGCCATCATGTCTACGGTGGTATTCTGTTAATGAACAAAGTTATGTGAGAGACACCGCCCGCCCCATCAGCCTGGTCCAGATTTTCTCAGACCCATGTGGTTGTCTCACAGTTCCTGACCCCTCTCCCATCCTTACTCTCCCAGATTTAATCCTGCATGTTGGCTGAAGGTCCTCTCTCTGCCCTTTTCCCTGGGCAAGCATGTTCCCTGGTGAAGATATATCCAGTCCTATCCTGGAGCCTCTGCCTGGGATAACCTGCACCGCTCAGCCTCAACTCACAGAAGACAAAAATTACAAGCAAAAGTCACCCTCCTCTGCTTTTCTGCAATAGGCTCGACCCTGATTCACCCATTCATTCCCTCCCTCATCCCAACCCATGTCACCAGAAGTTTGTCCTCCCTTGTGATCAATTATGGACCCTCATTTTTGCACACACCTGCCCTATGTCCAGTTCTGGCCTTGGTCTAAAGACTCCACTGGTAGCTGAGGTCAGATATGTGCTCCCCGCCATCTGATGTTTCCCTAATGCCTCTGAGGCAGTGTAGAAAGTGGGGCGCTCAATGAACTCAGTTGATCAGATCACAGTTCATCCTAGAAACCACCCAGTTCCAGCCATGAGGGGGCCCCTCCTCACACTGAAGAGGAAACAAACAGACATATTCTCAGACAGCCGAGGCCGGTTGCAGAGAGAAGACTGAGCAGAGGTTGCTGTCATTGAGTTAGATTCTGCTTCCGTCTCCTCCCTCTGAGGGGTTAGTGCATTCAGCCCTCCATCATCCCATGAAGGACACTGTAATCCAGGAACATTCGAGGATCCAGTCACCTTCCCAAAGCCACCAGACCTTGACCCCACTTCCTTTGCTGGGACGTGAGCTAGAATCAGAGGATCAGAGTCCTGTGATGGCCTCCGCGATTCCTTCACATGGAGTCTAATTGTTCGCTAAAACACCCATTTGTATCTGAAAAGCCTGAGCAGGAGAGACGACTCAGTCAGCAAAGCGCTGGCCTTACAAGCATGCAGATTTGAGTTCAGATTCCCCGTCCCCAGGTAAAAAGCCAGGGACAACAGCAAGCATCTGTAATCCTAGGACTGGGAGGCAGAGACAAGAAGCTCCCTGGAGCTCAATGGCTAAGCAACATAAATGAATTCATGAGCTCCAGATTTGGTAAGAGGTTATATCTCAAAAAAGGAGGTAGAATATTCAAGTAAGATACCAGACACAGACCTCTGACTCCACAAGCACATACATGTACACAGGCACCCTCAGGCACATATATATGCCCACACATGATGAGTGTGTTACATATGCTGCATACAACTTTCTCTCTCTCTCTCTCTCTCTCTCTCATACACACACACACACACACACACACACACACACACACACACACACACACACACTAGCTCCCAGGAGCCTTAGGGAGAAAGTTTGGCTGTCGGGCTAACTATAAGCAGCTCACTACCGCTGCTCCCCCTCCACCTACCCCAGTACATGTATGACACCCAGTATACATTCATTTGCCCTGGCTGCTCTCCATTGCTGCAGGAGTCATGGACTTGGCCTTCACCTTTACGACTTAGCTGGTTTCTTCCATTTACCTAAAGTGCTTTCCGTGTTACCCTGGTACCTGACAAAGCTGACCTTGTTCCTGAGGACAGGGTGCCCTTCTTTATGATCTCTGGCTCAGCTACCAAGAAGTGATGTCACAGGAGAGGTAAAATCGATACTTCTAAGCACCTCGCCGTGGTTGTGAGGGCTCAGAAGAATGCCTCTGCCACTCTGCCCTGCATTTGAGTGGCTGTGTCTGTCACACAGGAAGTGGTACAGGGAGTGTACTGGCCACGGTGCTAACAGTGCTCGTGTCTGGGTAGGGGATTTACTGGGATCAAGTCTACCTTTTTTTCCCATGTGGTTGTATTTTATGTACATATTTTAAATAATAAGCCTCAACTTCCATGGTGAGGAAAAAATACTTCAGGGAGGAAGTGAGCTTAGCTTTAGCAGACTACCTACCTTAGGACATCTGAGACTTGTCTTCCTGTCTTTGCTGTCCCAGCCCTGAGACTGTAACACAGGACCAGGTATTCACTGAGACCAATGACCCATCTACTCCCACACGAGATGGAATATTCCTCTGCTGAGGGCTAATTACAGGCCTCCTGCCTTCCAGGCCCACGACATTATTTTACAAAGGAGGTGAGAGATGCTGGAGTGTGCCAGCAGCCCCTTTCCTCCTCAGGTGGGGGGCACCACACCCCAGCTCAGTTCCATGGCTCTGCCCCTCCCACCCCTAGGTCTGGAAAGAGCACAACCATGCCCCTCTGACTCCGAAGTCAAAGACTCTAAGTCCCACTAAGGTGCTAGACTGCATTCACCAGGGCAAGGTTACTGAGCTGTGAGGTTTGTGCCTGCACATTAGAGAGCCTGAAAAAGGCCAGCTCACCACACCAGGGCAACGGCAAGGAAGGGACTCCATCTCAGACACAACCCTATCTGTGCCACCACATCTCCTCCTCCTCCCCTCCTCCCCTTGCTACTCCCATTCTCTTCTTCCTCCTCTTTCCCCTTCTTCCTCTAGTCTCCTATTGCCCTTCCTCCCTCCCCGGTCTTTCTCCCCTCTTCCTCTTATCCTCCTCTTCTTCCTCCTCTCCTCCTCTTCTTTCTTCTTCATTTTTAGATTGCCCTCTGGAGTTCCCATCTGAAATCCATGCTTATTTCACCAGTTAGCAGCTCAATGTGCTTGGGAGACACACTGGAAATAACATACTGTCTCCCCAAGTGTCTATATTCCTTCTCCAGGCAAAGTCCTAATAAAATATCAAGAACTCCAGCATTGCAGAGATAAGGACCAGCTTGGATCCTCTACTGTTCAATGCTGGGGAATCAAGCCCTTTCACTATCAAGACACCCCAGTGCAGACCCCAGTACATGTGCATGGTGGGGGTGAAGGAGGTAGAAAGGGCCCTCTTTGACAATCCCCGCCACATGAGTTCTACCTGCTCATGACACCACCTAATGGCCCTTAGAATCAGAACACTGAGTATCTCAAGTGCAGCTTGGTCAAGCTCTGGCATCTAAAAGGAAGAGACCTCAGTTCACTCCCAGCACAAGCAGCCCTTTGTGTCTTTTCTGGCAGCCCAAGCTTGTCTAAAGCCAGTTGTGACATCAGCTGACTCACAGGACTATAGAGTGAACAGGGAATTGTAGAGTGTTCCCTCTGATAGTAGAGAGCTGAGGGAGGAAGGGAGGGAGGGAGGGAAAAAGAGAGGAAGAAAGATTCAGAAGAAGGATATGGAGTGAACACACTTTATGGAGTTCAAATTCCTCTGTTGAAGTTTTAAAGTTCTAAACCCTAGGAGCCAGCATGGGACTGTCTTTAGGGACAAGCTCTTTAAAGAGGTGATTATGTCAAAGTGAAGCCATTAGAGTGACTCTTAATCCAGCAGGACTGGTGCTTTTGTGAGGCGATACAGACACAGACAGACCGACAGATGGACACACACACACACACACACACACACACACACACACACACACACACAGGGGCAGGGGGAGAGACAGAGACAGAGAAAGAGGAGATTACTATGTGTAAGCCCAGAACAAAGGCCTCAGAAGAAACCAACCTCACCAATACTTTGGTCTTGTACTATCGATCTCCACCAGGGTAATGATGTTTGCACAAGTGTGTGTGTGTGTGTGTGTGTGTGTGTGTTTTGTTTAACAGTCCCCCCCCCACACACACATCTTGTTTGATGGCATTGTTACAGCATCCAAAGTTCCCTGTCACAGCCTCAAGTTACCTCATGCCTCATCCTAACTTTGGTAGCTCTCCTCCACGAGCCTTTCCTCTATAGACATAAAAGTGTTACAGCATAGTAATATTACAAATGCAAATGCATTAGGACATGGATGAATATAGCAATGTGTTTTACTGAAAGATTTGATCCAAACATTTATCTTCTTCTTTTAATTTCAAGATAAATGAAATCATTTTGTGGGTGTCCAGAGCATCCGGCCACAGGCGTGTGCCCCTTGTGCCTGAGGGAGTAGACGGTATGTGTCCCCGGACAGACACTGCTGGATCCATGCCAATCCATGCCACCAGGCACCCACAAGACCCAGATGAGGTAGCCCTGAGAGTTAAGAGTGCAACTCTCAGGTGAAGTTGCCCAGCCCAGTGTGGGAGGACAGCCTTGGCCTTTGACCACAGCTGAGCAAACAAGTACAAGCTACCTCCTAGGCTGTACTTTGCTCTCGCCTGCCTCCTGCTTCCTTGCCAGGGACCCAGAGTTTGAGAAGCATGCTTTGTATGTCTGCCTGACTGCCTTGCAGTTACATTCTGCCAGCCACTTTTTCCTGGGTCACACCAGGCAAAGTCAATAGGGAGAATAAATGGCCGACTCTGTGAACTGTATCTCCCCATGCCTGGCCCAGCCCCTCCGCTAGTCCATGGATTCTACAACGTTTGTGGAGAAGACTTCATTTGCAGGAAATACAGGACTGCCAGTTAGTAATTTAGTCCCTTTTCCTGGAAAGGAGAAATAAGTAAGAGCTATCCTGGTCAGATTGGGATGGGGCCTTGACGTTCCCAATCCCTGCACAAGCCTAGCTCAGGTACATCCCAAACACCAAAGGATCCCAAAGGATGCTGCCTTTTAAAAATCACATGTTGAGTCCCAGTGCGGGAGGGATGGCCTCAGTCATGCAGTAAATGGCCCAGTCATGCAGTAAAGATTCCACCTGGGCCAGGGAACCTAAGGCTGGGGCTAAGAAAGAACAAAACAGGCGGGGTACTCCCCAGAGGGTTCTTCAGTGGAGAACAGCAATGAAAGCAGGTCCTGTCCCAGGAGCCATGGAAAGGCAATGACAGTCATCACCAGACGAACACACAGTTGTCACTGACAGAATCATCCAAAATGTGCCAGTCACAGCATGGCCATCATGGGCACAGCTGTCGTATGCAGTGTTCACGTGTACAGCACTCAAGCACACCACTACAGGCATGTCACCAGTATAGTCACAGACAGAACATGTTATGTACACGACATGTCACACAGACCACTACATGCATACTGCATGCTGTGACCGACCTGAGCAGCATCTCTGCTGAATCCATTAGCAGTCAGCCAGTGAGGCCCTCCCCTCCATGGGAGCTCTCTCGGGCAAGCTAATCCCCACATACCTAGGACATTAAATCATTGCTTCTGCTGTGGGCTGCCCAGGTACATCTGGCTCCATTTAGTCTCCCCCACTGAGCAGAAACACATGTGGGCTCTGTGCTTTGAGGTGGGAGTCTGTGCGCACAGGCTTCTGCGGGCCGGTGGGGGCTTAGAGCTGGAAGGCGGGCTGGAAGGCAGCTTTTCAGAAGTGTGGTTTTTGGCACACATGTGTTCTGTGAGATATAATTGGGTTCTATGGAAAAAAAAGGTTTCCTCAGAGAAGGGAATTTGGCAAACCGCACTGATCCAGGGTGAGCCAAGAATCATGGGCTTCCTCGGAGACTCTGAATAAAAGGAATTGTTTCCTAAAAGCACTTTGTTGGATGACCCGGAAGGAGACTGGCGAGAGCAGGTCAACAGGAAATTCAGCTTTCCAGAGCTTGAAACTTCTGGAAAGGTGTCAGCTCACAGAGCAGAGAGATGGGGGCTTTCAGGACTCAGGATTGAAGTGTGTCGTCAAAGCCAGCTAGCCTACGGTTTTCCCTCTGCGGCCCAGGACTGTTATCCTGGCTGGTCTTTCACAGACTCTGCAGGCACTAGGACCAGAACTTCCACAGCATGAAGGAAATGGTTCCCAGCAATCCAACCAGATACTTTTCTCCGTCTGCCGTTAGTAGTGCTGCTGCCTAAAACAGCGGTTAGTGAAATGGGGCTCGTGGGGTTCAAACGTGGGGCTGATGTGCCCCATATGGTCACAACAGGTTCAGGGGTGCTGAGGGATATTTCAAAGGAAACCAGCAACTGGACGTGGGTTGAAAAGTACACAAACAGCTAGCTCAAGGGACTTCATGCTATCCTTGCATCCTACACTAGATCACTGAGGATGCCACAACTTTAAAACGTTTTCCCTGGTTGCTCGGATTGCTGTTTAGTTTTACTGTCAATTTAACACAAGCTAGAGTCATTTGGGAAGAGGTAACCTCAGTTGAGAAAATGCCTCCATCAGATTGGCCTGTCGGCAGCCCTACGGAGCATTTCTTTGATTAATGGCTGATGTGGGAGGGCCCAGCCCACTGTGGGCAAGGTGCTCCCTGGGCATGTAGTCCTGGGTTACATAAGAAGGCAGATGGAGCAAGAGCGGAACAAATGAGGTAACTCCTCAAGTTGCCCTCTGGCCTGCCTCTGCACACTGGCCACGGCAAGAACACACACATAAACACACCAGCAGCAGCAGCAGCAGCAACAACAACAAACAAGTAAGAACAAAACACAAGAAAGCATAACTAAACTTGTCACTGGTTTGTCTATGATTTAAAACAAATATAATTTAAATTCTTACTGTTTTCCTTTGGTGTGTGTATATTGCTTTTTCAACTGGATAACAAGTTGCTGAGGCATAAATGTTTGCAAGTTATTTGGGCCTAACTCTGTGGAGGGTTAGGGACACTGAAAATGAAGACAGTGCGGCTGCTGGTGGTATACACCCAATATCCTGGCATCTTAGAGGCAGACGCTGGAGAATTAGGCTTTCAAGGCTAGCCTGGGCCACACAGTGAGAACGTCTGAGGGTGTGGCTCAGTGAAAGAGAGCTTGCCAAGCGTCCTGCGCAAGGCGCTCCACTCAACTCCCAGTGCAGCAACAATAACAGCAGTGATAGGAATGATGACAGACGGAAACACAGAGCGCCATGAACCAAGCTGGGAACGTTCCCTGTGGATAGATCAAGACTTAGAAGAGCTTGGATTGCCCAAGATTAGAAACTGGGGCTGAGGCCTGCCTCACTTGAAGCCCATGAGAAGACTCTTCTAAAGAAAGGGGCGAATGCATGAGAACACCAAGCGACAGTGCCTGCTCCACCAGCATCTGCTGTTCGGCAGGGCGAACTCTCGGAGTTGTCTGTTCGAGTAAGAAATTCTGTTTCCTTCCCTCCTTTCCTCCCTTCCTCTCGCCCTCCCTCTTCCCCTCCCTCCCTTTCTTCCTTCATTTTGTTCTGGAACATTTCTTTTGATTATCAGCACACATTAATTGTATCAGGTAATGTGCTTCTCTCCAACTCTACGATCCTTTCTCTCCCACCCCGTCTCCTCCCTCCCTCCGCCTCCCTAGTACCCCCACTTCACTCTCATGCCCATAATTCCCTCTAGATTTCACACATGAGAGAAAATACGTGACATTGTAATTGAGAGTCTGGCTTCACTCTCTGGACACGATAAGCCACAGCTCTCTGCATTTTCCTGCAAATGACCTCCTTGTCTTTATCATTCATCCACTGATAGGGACCTGAGGTGGACTGTACATAGCTGCTGTGAGTGGCACCACAGTCAACATGGAGAAGTAGGTGTTTATCGTAGAGTGGCTTGAGAGTCCTTTGGATGTTCTCCCAGGAGCAGTATTGCAGGACCATGTGATCACATGACAGTTCTGATGGGCATAGGACTGCCCCAGTTGTGATCAGAGAATTGAGAAGAAGGTATAAACTATTTTCCTCTTTTTATCTCCTCAACTTCTTTGGCAGCATCAAAGCGGAGGACAGAGCAATCCTAACCGAACCCTCCCCAGTTGGAGCCCACTCTCTACATATCCCCTCATTTTTTTATCCTTATTTTTCATCTATTTTGTATATGCACACACCAGTCAATCAGAACCCACCTACGCCTAGAAAAGCCTCTGAAAAAGTATCTTCACCGGCAACCAACTGAGCAACCTCCATTAGGCACTGGGAACTCTTCTGCTTTTCTCACTCTTCCTGGTCCATGACCACCATTCTTCACGGACCCAAGACAAATGCCCTGCAGAGAAGAGAAGCTGCAACATTTCCAAGCAGTTTGAGTTTGAATTCTTTTTGAGGAATCCCCCTACCAAGACTGAAGAAGAGAATGGCTACTAAGTATATAAAAGCTATACATTCAAAAAAGTACTCAGCAGCTTCAGCCATCAGGGAAATGTACGTTAAAGCTGCATTGAGACTTCCTCTCACCTCTGTTGGAAGGGGAAGAAGTAGAAATAAATGCTGGGAAGGATATACTGGAAAGGGTTTAATTAGCCTAGCTGTCAACCTTGCTGTTATTTACTGCACAATTGGAGTTCTACTCAGAGGGTCATTGCCTGTGCATAGATCTTAAAGTATTTCCTTTTATGCTTTTAAAGTTTCAAGTCTTGGATTAAGATTTTTGCTGTCTTCTTCTTCTTCTTCCTCCTCCTCCTTCTTTTTGTAGCACTGAGGATTGAACTAAAGTCTTGCATATGCTAGGCAAGCATTCTACCACTGATCTACAGCCCAGCCCTTTACATCCATTTGGGATTGTTTTTGCATACAGAATAAAGAGTTATGGATCTAGTTTCATTCTTCTACAAGCATTTATCCAATTTTTCCCAGCATCATTTGTTAACAGGGCCATCTTTCTCCTAATGTACACTTTGGCACCTTTAAAAAAACCTTGACATCTGTATTTATGTGGCTTAGTTCTTCTCCATTGGTCTATATGTCTTGGGTTGAGCTAGGACTGTGCCGGTTTTGTTTCTGTGGCTCTGTAGTATAGTTAGAGATCAGATATTGTAATGCCTACAGCATTGCTCTTTCTTCCCAGTATTGTGTAAGCTATTTGGAGTCCTTTGTGTTTGCATGTGAATTTGTAGGGATTCTCTTCCTAGTTCTATGAAGCATGTCATTAACTCTTCACGGGGATTACACAGCACCTCTTGCTCTTGCATCAGTATTTCCTAGGACTTGGTAACTTCCTCCTGCCCTCCCACTATCAAATTCTTGAGCTGTGGGGAAAGTGCAGGACAGGTGCTCTCAGCAGCACCCAGCCCGTCCCACCACTTCTGTTCTGTTCTGCTTCTCTCTACCCACCAGAAGCAGAGCTGGGACCTCACCGCCTCCATCTACTCTGAGATATGTGCTTACACCTTCCCACCAGGCCTGGGATAGGCACCTGTGCCAGGAGCGAGGATCTACACCAGGCCATGGTGCCCACCCTGCCCAACCTTTATCCTTCAATCAGTTCTAGCCAGAACTGGATGGAGGACCAGCAGCGAAGACAAGCCCTTCTGTTTCTCCTTGTCATCTCCTCATCTTCCCATCTTGGTGAGATCCTGGTGCCTAGGGTTTGTACAAACAGAGAGAGGTTTCACAAACCTCCATTCCTGCCTCGTTCTCTCCTAATCCAGTTCTTGCCCTGTGTCCCACAGGATCACTTACTAGCATCTATGTTGTAGTTTTATTGCTGGTCCCGTGCAAAGAATCCTGGGTGTTCTCTTTTGTTTGGATGTTGGCCATCCACCCCACTTCCTAAGATCTCAGGCACACGTTCAATGTCTACAAAGAAAGTGCCACACTCTCCTCTCCACTGTACCTATCCCCAGACAGAAACTTGCCCGATTACAAAGCCACCGTGCCAAGTGCGAAGTTAGTGACATCATCCGAGAATAAAAAGAAGTCTCTTTTTCTCCATGTCTCATCGTGGAATTTCTTTTTTGGACACAGCACCCCTCCACCTGCCATTACCCTTGGCATCATTTAGATAAAAAGAAGGGACAGAAATGAGACCTCACCCTTTACCAACCCTCACACACCTACTGTTCCAGGCTAACCCTGGGCTCTGGTAGCCTCCTTCAGAGGAGAGGTTTCTAGAACCCACAGCAGCCTGGCCACCACCTTGCCTTTTGGACTGGCACCAGGGTGCCTCCTGCTCCCTCTGCTGCACCCTCCCCGCAGCGTGAGCAAGGCTCTCAGCCCTGTCACCAGCTTCAAAACTAGTCTGCCCAGGGTGAGAGGGAGCGGGGGCTGAACACCATGAGGAAAACATCCACAGGGGACTCAGAGGGATGTTACCTCAGGGAAGTCAGAGCCATAAGGTACCCGGAGACTCAGTCCATGCTCTCCGCATGTGGAGCTGGAGCCCCAATTCTCCACCCAGCCATCTTTCCAAGAAGCCAGATGCTGGGCTTCATCAGAATTCAGCCAGGGGGACAGAAATAAATAAAGGAAACTCGGCTGTGCTCTTTCCTCCTAACGATCGCCAGCATGCAGGCGCTCAGAGAGAAGACATTTTCCAGAGGAACAATAGGTGACAGGCGGCTAGGCTGTGGGGAAATATTTTCCTCAGATAGTATTTGTTAGCCACATTTTTTCTTAACAAACCAAAGTAGGCAAGGACCTCATTGAGATTTCTGTCAGGCCCTCGAGGTCGCCTGCACATCCAGTTTTGTTTGTTTGCTTTTATCAATAGATTAGTGTCTGAAATTTGAGAAGCCCACTGGCAGCTCGAGAAGTTTCCGCAGGAGAACTGTTGCCATTTCCTCTCTCGCTGTGTCTTTGGTTGATCTGGATGTCTGCTTCGTGATCTCCTCCAACGCTCCATGTAGCTAATCAGACCGTTAGTCTATAGTATTTTCTATGCCTAAAGTGACCAGTGACATGCCAAGCTCGACACACTTCCGAAAGCATGCCACTAATCTTTTGGACAAAGGCCCCTACCTTCCCTGAGACCATTTTGGCCAGAATTTTGGGAGAATTGCAAGAATAACCCTCTTCCACTCAGGGTGCATACTGTGTACGCCAAGAAAGCATGTCCCCCAGATAGCACAGGGCAGGAAAATAGGTGACAAGAGGCTGTTTGCCCGCACATAGTACCACAGGGCTTCTGTTAAGCTCTTTCTTTGGTGCCCTCCACCCATTTGCTGACATCCTGTATAGATTCCAATAGAAGTAGGAACTAAAATTGACAAGGCCTTGGAGACCTCTTGGAAAGGGGACCCTGGTGATCTGGGCCTCCCTCTTCTGGTTCTCCGCGCCACGGCAAGGAAAGATTGGTCTGGACTGAGCTGTTCTGTGAGGTAAGAGGAGTCGGGACTCCTGGCGGGAATCTGACTCCCTGATCGTCAGCGCTTCGCCACAGACTCTGGAGGTGCCTGACTGCCTAACAGAAGACATTGATCTGGGGACTGGCATAAAACGGACAAATGTGCCCACAACGAAATGGCAGGTTCCCAATTCCCACCCCCACCCCATTTTGGCTTTGATGGTGCGGATGTAGCTGAGAGAGGATCTGCCGCCCATGTGTCTAGTCCTGAAGAAAGCTCTGCCCCTCACAGGGAGCCCAGTTTAGTTCTCATTTCCGGGAAAGAAGCTGACTTTAGCTGATTTTTATTTTATAAAGATTATTCATTTGTTGACATTGTCAACTTTTTGTTGTTATTGTTTGGAATTTTTTGTTTTATTTTGTTTTATTCATGACAGAGTCTCTCTGTGTAGCCCTGGCTGCCCTGGGACTCACTCTGTAGACTGGGCTGACCTTGAACTCACAGAGATCTTTCTGCCTCTGCCTCCTGAGGGCTGGGATTAAAGGCGTGCGCCACCACTGCCCAGCTATTGTTTGGGAATTTTACATATCTACATCATACGCTTGATCAAATCTACCCCTAATTCCCTCTCTTTCCATTTGTACCTTCTCCCCCCCCCCACCATTTTTTCATCTCAAGTTTATATGCTCTTTTTTTCTTTAAACACAGAGTCCACTTAGTACTGCCTGTATGTGCAAGTGTGTAGGACCATCTACTGGAGCATGGGAAGCCGCTCAGGGACCACATCTCAGAAGAAAACTGTCTCTTTTCCTCAGTGGACAACAACTGCCAAAGTAGAGGTGGGACTTCATGAGTGCCTCTTTGACCCACACGGGGCTGGCTTGATCTTGTGCAGGTCTTAAGTATGCAGTCCCAGCTGCTGTGAGTTCCTGTGTGCAATGGTGTTGTCATGTCAGAGAAATAACATTTTACTGCAGACATCTACGCTCCCTCATTCTTACAATTTTCCATCCCATTTTCTGGGATGGGGGGTCTGATACAGATGTCCCACTTAGAGCCGAGCACCCCGCTATCTCTTATTCCCCACATATCAACCAGTTGTGGGTCTCTATTGATTGCCTTCTCCTATGAAAAAGAAACTTCTCTCATGAGGATTGAGAGGTGCACTAATCTGTGGATACGAATATAAGAACTTAGGGATCAGCTTATTACTATATCCATTTAGCAGTACAATGGTATTAGGTTCTTCCTTAGGGCCAATGACCTAGGCAGTCAACATTTTTGGCCCAGTTAATGGTACTGGGAGTCACAGTTAGTTTTTAGTCAACTTGTATAAACCTAGACATACCTAGGAAGAGGGAATCCCAATTGAAGAACTGCATCCATCATATTGGTCTGTAGACATGTCTGTGGGGCATTTTCTCAACTGATGATTGGTGTAGGATGGCCCAACCGGCTGTGTGCAGTGCCATATTTTGGCAGGTGGTCCCAGGCTATAAAAGAAAGATATCTGAGCAAGTCAGGGTAAGCAAGCCAATAAGCAGCATGTTTCTGTGTCTCTGTTCCAGTACTTGCCCTCAGGTTCCTGCTTTGGTGTCATTCAATGATGCATTGTATAACCTGTAAGCCAAAAAAACCCTTTTCTTTCCCAAGTTGCTTTTGGTTGGTGTTTTACTACAGCAACAGAAACCAAACTAGGGCACAGGACATTAGTTATGTCTTATGGAGCAGGACAAAAATCCAATTAGAAAGTTATTGGTTATTCCCATGACATTTGTGCCACTATGTCACCAGTAGACCTACCTTGCCAGGCCAGTCATCATTGTATCTCACAGAATTCACAGCTGGGTAAGAGGGTTGGCTGCATTTCTCCTCAATAGCATGCCTGGAATCTTCCAGTGCTATGGGAGCTACACAGTAGGGATGAAATCTCACAGTCCATACCCCCCCCCTTGGTTTCTCCATATCTTATGACTCAAGTCCGAGATGTCTTTCACAACAGACTCTTACAGTCACGTTCTAGAGAGCAGCCGAGAGCAACGGCAATAGCTTATGGTGTCTAGAGATTCTATGAGACCCCACTGACCAACAACTCAAAAAGAGGTAGCCCATCCCTGGCACTGGGCTTTTTATTGTTGATAGACTACGGTATGTGAGAGAGGGATTGCACCCACCCCCTTTACCGCATAACTCCATTTAAACTCCTTTTGTATATGTACATTATGTGTATATATTTTAGAAAGCTTCTGCTGCAGTGGCTTTCCCAGATGACTTTTTCCAAAGTTTTTACTGTTGCTTATCCCTCAGCATACTCTTTCCTCTACCCTGCCCCCCAGGCTCCACTCTGTTTAATCCTTCCTGTTCCATTATTCCTCTTTCATGATATTTTATTTGTATAAGTATATTACCAACACATGTTGTGTTTGCTAAATCAGGCAACTCTACCAGGGCCCAGAGAACATAGGCAGTAAATTTTGAGCCTTGACCTAGCCCATTTCTCTGTGTATGACCTTTCACCTTCCCCAGAAGCTCCACTGGGGCTAGAGGTTACTACAGCATGCTACAGGAACTGCCCTCGTCCTCTCCAGCTTTTAAACTGGAGACATAGGTTGGTACCAAACAAGGCCGATGATTATTATTCATTTTTGTGCCCTTGTTAGGCCTTATGGTATGTTCTAGCATGTCATAAATACCAATAAAGTTTTGGGGATGGACGGGCAGATAGATGGATGCATGCATGATTAGATACATTGAGCTATGTCCCCACTTGTCTCCTGGGAAGAGAATGAGCTGAGTCCTGGAAGTTGCCTCATGAATGGAATTTTCCCACTAGGAGCAGCATCCAGTCCTCCCATTCTTGGCCCTGTCCTGAAGTCCCCAGCACTGGAACACACAGACAGAAGTTCTCTTAAGCAGATTACTGATTTAGGCAGAGGTAGCCAGCTCTGCGTCCTATGCTTTCCAGTGTTCCACCCATAGTGCCTATCTGGCTTGCTGTCATTCCTTTGCAGAGTCCATGGAGCCACTAAAGCAGAAAGAGGCGGAAGAACAGCAGCTGGGAGCAATGCTGGGCCCATGTGGAAAGTGCCAGCCAGATGGCCATCTGTGTGCTTTGGCCTCTATAGGCCTGTCAGGAAAGGATCTGTGAAACCAAAGCCAAAGAGTGAGATCCAGCCAAGCACCCTGGCTGGCTCCACGCTGCAGGCCAGCCTCACTGCAAACACATGCAGGTGCACATGGGAGCATTGGTACCCACATGCTGCTGTGCCTAACTACTTGTCGGAGTTATCACTGTCCGGGACCCATGAGATCAGCACACTGGGCAGAGGTACTGCCATGGGAATACACTGCTAAGGCTGAGTGACACCAGGAGATAGCCAGGGCTCAAGAGGGAAAAGTGTCTTTTCTTCAGGCCCCTGGCCAGGGCCTAGTTCAGCATCTAGGACTGTGACCCAAACCCTATCTCGCCCATCTGCAAGGATTAAATACCCAGAACCACACAGATGGTCCTCAAGGTAGAACAGTCACTTAGGATTTTCCATTTTACCGTAGCATGAAAGTGATATGTCCCGGGGAAACAGATGCAGATTGTGAAGTGAGATCGGGGCTGTTGATATTTGGGCAGTGACAATCTACTAACCAACTACATGATCACAGTGGGAAATGACCTGCGCCCCATGGTACTGGTCATTAGTGCTTAGGGGGTAAAGTGTCCAAAGTGTAACATGGGCTGTCCAGTGCTTTATTAGACAGGCCTTGGGCGGCTTGATTCTACCCAGCTGTAGGTGAGAGTGAGCACTCTGAGCACACTGGAAGCAGGCAGAGCTGGGCAATGGTGTGCAGAATATTAGCTATGTGTTCCTGCTTTGTGATATTTTCAGCGGTGTGTGCTGGGTCTGCAGAGATCCTAACCTTAGACTCAAACAGCATCCAGATTAGAAAAGAACGCCCCTTGCAGGCTAGAAAGGGCTGGACAGACTTCATAGTATCTGGTTTTCTCACCTGTGCTTCGGGGTTTAAAAAAAGTGAAGACATGTATCTCTGTCAAGTGAGCTATGTCCCTGTACAGCCCAGGTCCTGTATTTGTGCAGGAAGTCAGGTGGGCTAGAGTAGCATGCCACCCTGATCACACAGGAATGTGCTCAGAAATCACTCACACCCTCCCCGGATGTACCGTGTTTCTGAGGCAGAAGAGGACTGGTGGTGCCTACTGAGCCTTGCTGGAATTTTCACTTAGAGCACCCCTTTTCTAAACGAACCAAAGAGAAAGAATGCGAAGCCACACTGGACTTCCTGCAGAGATTGCCTCAGTCTCCTGTCTCCTCAGCTTCTGGAGAGGAAACAAACTTCCCTGGCCCCTGACTGACTTGATCCTGGAACCCCCCATCTTACAGTCAGGAGCCAGGACACTAGGAACACGGCTCATGCCCAGACTGCTTCCTGACTCCTCATCCACCCACTTTGCTCTTCAGCCTCTGCTCAAATGCAACTCCGCCAACAATTTTCAGTGCGCTCTAGGCTCCGGGTCGCATACAATCCTGTCTCTGCTGTCCCACCTAAGGAAGGCTAGAGGAAGCAACCTGGAGGAGTCTCCCTAGGGCCAAGACTGGTACAATTTGAACAACAAAGTATAGACCGAGAGTATCAAATTGTAACTCACAGGATAAAATAGAAAGTCACGATTAGAAAAAAGCAGGGCAGCTCACCCTTAGAGAAGAATTGTAATCAATACAAGGAAGTAGGAAAGGCTCCACTGGGTGGCAAAGTGATTGTTACCGCAGACAGGGCGATCTGTGCAGCTTAAGACCATTGGGTGAAAGTTTGCTGAGAAACAGAACAAGAGATCTGAATGTATCAGACTATCTATCCCAACAGAATTATTATTGTAAATGCTTTTTTATTTATTATTTTCATTTTCTTTCATATTTTTCTTTTTTACTAGCTTTTTTTTTTAAAAAAATCCAAATTCCCACTCCTTCCCCTCCTCCCATTCCCTCCACACATCCTCCCACCCCACCCACCTCTAATCCTCAGAGATGGTAAGGCACTTTGCTTTGTGGAAGGTCCAAGGCCCTCCCTACTACATCTAGGCTGAGCAAGGTATACATCCAAAGAGAATAGGATCCCAAAAAGCCAGTAAATGCAGTAGAGATAAACCCCAGTGCCACTGCCAGTGGCCCCTCAGTCTGCCCCAACTGTCAGCCACATTCAGAGGGACTAGTTTGGTCCTATGCTTGTTCCATCCCTTTCCAGCTGGAGTTGGTGAGCTCCCATTTGTTCAGGTAAACTGTTTCAGTGGATAAACCCTTCATGTTCTTGACCTCTTTGCTCATATTCTCATTCCTTTTACTTTTCAACTGGACCTTGGGAGCTCAGTCCAGTGCTCCAATGTGGGTCTCTGCCTCTGTTCCTATCTGTGTTGGACAAAGGTTCTATGGTTATATTTAAGATAACCATCAGTCTGACTACAGGGCAAGACCAGTTCAGGCATCTTCTCCTCTATTGCTTAGGGTCTTGGCTGGGATCATCCTTGTGGATGTAAATGGCTTTTTAAAAACAAAAGACTACAGAGATGACCTTCATAAATGGCACCAAGCAGATGCCATCTTATAGTCAACATTGCTGGTCAGAAGCCAGGAGGGCCTGCAGAGGCCGCCCTACTACCTGTGCAAGCGCAGATCTGGTCCTTAACAGTAGGGCAAAAACAAGGTTTCAGTCTATTGGGTTCAGACTCCAGGTCTGATATAGACTAGCTGTGTGTTCCACAAAATTCACTTAACCTCTCTGTGACAACTACATACTTCTATAAGAGTTAATCTGTACCTTTGTCTTTATTCTTGTATTTGTCCCTTAACACCCAAAAGTGCTTGGCTCAGAACTCCCGCTTCACAGGCAGGGGCCTCTATGCTGATGCTCAGGGGTGGTCCCTCTAAGGTTTTCTTTGGAAGAGACAGAAAAGGGATGGGGAAGGAAACTAGGAAAGGGGGAAAGAGGAAAGAGAACATCTTCAATAACTTCTAGCCAAAAAAAGTCCCAAATGCCAAAAATTTTCAGCATAAATTGGTGTATCCTAGAATGCTTCTGATATCAAAACTTGGGCAAAATTTGCTGATTTCTGGGAAAAAGTGACTGAGCTGGTTGAAATCCAGCTAGGAGCCAGCCCTGGGAAACCAGAGGTGAGTTGATGCAGGCATTGGCAGGATGTTCCCTGGGGTTCTCAGGAGTGCTGAGGTTGTGAGCTACCAAAATTCCATCACCGTGATTAAAACCAATCAATGCTTCACCCTGATCAATAAGAGGCACTTCTGAGCAATAGGGCTGACTGAAGCCATGTGGTGGAATGTAGGGTCCCTTTTGCATAGCTAATGGCTGGCTTCAGCTACTATGCTCCAAGGACATGCAGCTTGCATCCCAGGGCTCTGCAGACCTGTCCTGCAAGCAGCTGGGTGCCAAGAGGCTGTCTCGATGGAAAACACTTGCTGAAGTTCTGGGTTTGCTGTCTTGAGAATGCACTGGCTCACTGCATTTACCTCTAACCATCCTTCACCCCGATGACCTCAGCTGCTTGTTCAGAAGCTTGCTCATTATTTCTCTTTTCTTTCCTTCCCCCCTCCCTCCCTCCCTCCCTCCCTCCCTCCCTCCCTTCCTTCCTTCTTTTCTTTTTTCCTTCCTTCCTTTATTCCTATACCGGGGATTGAACCCAGGACCTTGCACATGCTAGAAAAGCACCCTACCATTGAGCTACACTCCAAACCTTCAACTGTAAATTAGAAGATGGGATGAGGTCAGTGGTTTTTCAATCTTGAGCTCACCTTAGAATGCCCAGGAAATTTTCCAAATTCCCCGTGCTTCAGCTTTGACCAATTACATCTGAAGTATTGGATTCTTTTTCAGGAGCACACTGATGACTGTCTCCTTCCAGTCATGATAGTAGCTGGGACATATCAGCTCTCTGACCTGGTTTAGCTTCTTACTACTGCCACACTCAGACATAAATGTGTTATCGTAGAGCTCAAGGGTAGCTGTCTATAGTGAGTCTAGGCGCGCTGAAATGAAGCGTGACAGCAGGGCCGCATTTCTTCCAGAAGCCAGAGGAGAATCTGTTTCCTTGCCTGTCCCAGATCCTGCTTTGTTTGGCTCGTATTTCCCCTTTTCTACCCCCTCAGCCAGTGAGATCCAAGCATATTCCTCTCGTACTGCCACATCTGCAGTTTTCTCTGCCGTCATCCTGTGCCTCTCCTGAATGTCGTTTTTCCTGGGCCATCAAGAGAGAGCCTCTCTCCATAAAGTTGGCTGACTTATTCCACCTGTGATCCCAATTTCTCTTTGCATGACTGATGAGATAGTTCAGTGGGCAAAGGCGCTTGCTACAAAGCCCAGTGGTCTGCGTTCAGTCTCTAGAACCCACACGGTAGAAGGGGAGGTCTGCTAGGATATTCCAGACAGAAGACCAAAGAGGAAGAAAAAAACTGTGCTGAGAGAGAGGTCCTAAAGCCTGCATCAGGACCCTCAGTCTTTCCTTAAGCCTAGAGCTGCTCACGTGTGGGGAGGTATTCCATCGATGGATTGACCCATCATGCCAAGGAGAGCATGACTTCCAGAGATAGTAAACTACTAGGGAACCTGAAGCTGAACCAACACTGGTGCTCAGTAGTACTGAGAGACATAAAACGCTTTCCAGCTGAAAAAGTGGGTAGCCCCTGTGGGTCTGTGTGGACGGACATTCTTTGAGCCCCCAGAGTAGCAGAAATAAGCCATGGAAAGAAAAAAAATCTACGTCAGAGCCCCAAAAACGTAAAACACAGATTCAAAAGTAATATGCCACTTGAGGGTAAACCAATTGGTTGCCAGCACACAACATAGTGTAGTCTGTGAGGGAAAACCAAGTTCAGACACCCTGTCACACCACACATGATGTCTGGAACCCAAGGAAAGGTATCAAAAATGCAATATATAAAAAAATTATATATATATAAAAGAAACTGGAAAATGTAACCCAAAGCATTTCAATCAAACCTAGAGAAGCCACAGAAGGTGATGGAATTAGCATAAAAGGATTTTAAAACAACTATTATAAACATTATAAACATTTTCAAGGTTTGAGGAAACTATAAACATCCCAAAGAGAGAAAAGACTGAGGTGGGGGAGCTTCTAGAGCCCAGAATTACAACATATAAAATAAAAAATGTCCTAGACAAGCTAAAAGCAGATCAGACAGTGCACAAAGGAAACACAAGCAGGGCTGAACAGAGAGACTATTCAATAGAAGCAGAAAGTTTTCAAAGGACAATCAATTAAAAGAGACTCAATGACACGTAGAAAAACATCAAATGGGCCTTTATTCTGAAGGAAAAAGAAAGCTATTTTTCCCTCCACTCCCCTACACAACACAGAACATTCTTTGCCCAGACAAGAGAGTTCTCTTTACTAACAACCAATCTCCAGTGGACACCAGCTGAATGTCCGGTTGTTTAATTCTGACACCACCTACCTGGAGGTAGCATCATACCTCATAGGTGCAGAGTTCCTGACACACGATTGCCCTCCCCACTTAGAGGTCAGCTCCAAGTGCCGGTGTGTTAGCCAGATGCTGTGGCGGAATATCTAACATAAACTATTTGAAGAAGGTAAGGTTTATTTGAGCTCACGGTGCCAGGGGTTCCAGTCCATGACCACTTAATTGGCTTAGCACTGTGAGACTTCGGTGAGGCAGGGGCGTGGTGGAGAAAGAGCGGGACAGCAGAGCTGGTCACTTCATGCAGTCAAGGGAATAGAAAGAGGGAGAAAAGAGAGAAAAGGAGCGAAACAGACCCCTTGATATGCAGGGAACGCGAATCAAATAGTCCCATACTAGCTCTGAATAGAGTATACTAAGGTTTTCTTTATTGAAAGGGAAACTCATGGATCACAACAAGGAAACAGGAACAAGATCCAACATCCAGGTGTGGCAAATGGGAAGAGGCCCAGAGGGAAGAGGCTAAGAGGAGCAGTCCACTGGCCTTTTGGTACCCAAAGCCATGCCCCATCTGGTCCAGTCTCTCAAAAGCCATTGGCTGAAAGAGGTTCCCTATCAGGGGAGGCAAAACAAGATATTTCATCAAAGATTTATCCCTAGCTACTTCCTTATTCTAACCATGCCCCACCTCCTAATAGTCCATTCAGTATAAACTTTAGCAACGAATTAACCCATGGATGACGTTATGATTTTATGATCCAATTATAAGTCCATTAACTATTCCATATCTGTGATGATTAATCCTCATTATAAACTTGGTAGGCTCTAGGATCACACATAACACAGTCCTCGGGCATGTCTGTCACGGGTCTAAGTGAAGTTGAAAGAGCTATCGTGATATAGGTAGTGTCACGCCACTGGCTTGGGTATTGGATTAAATTGAAAGAAGGATGTGCCAGCATTCATCTCTCCCTGCTTCCTGGCTGGAGATGCAATTGACAGCTTCCTCAGCCTCCTGTCACTATGCCTTTTCCATCACGATGGCTTGTACCCTTACACTGTGAGCAGCCGTGAACCGAAATGAACGTTTCCTGACTTAAGTTGCTTCTCTTTGGTGTTATGTCACAGTATCAAGGTAACTAACACAAAATCAAGCTAACACAAAACTCAACTAGAAGCTTTCTAAACCCTGTAAGCGTGCGTTATTACATCACAGGTCAACCATCTCCTCCATGGAAGTCCGTGTATAAAGCTGGAAGCTCTGGTCCTCTAATCAAACGACGGGCTCCCGGGACAAACAGCCCTCAGCCTCTGGTTATCTAAGGACTTTCAAAAAAACTCACCCTGTTCATATCAATTCAGTCATGGTTGGGGCTTGTTATGAATCATGAAGGATGCATTTTTGTACTTTACCACTCTGAAGCCTTTTCAGGAACTGGGGGGAGAAGTACAAGTTTTATTTTGTAACAACAACGAAAAAGAGTTCTAATGCTCTAGTCATTTAGGAATGACAAGGGCTTTAGGATTCATAAATGAAACTAAGATATATACATCCTGTTATATCACAGTGCCACATAAGAACTACACAAAGAAGACATAGCTAAATAAATTTTCTAGATTCTTAAAAAATCGTGTTGACATATTTAAAATGACGACGCATTTCAAAACAGGATAATAAAATGAAAAATCACATTTATGCATTTCCTAGTTAAGTTTATGAAAATCAGTGATAATGTTGAAACATCTTTAAAGTGTGTAAAAGATACTTGTACCACACAGGGGGAATAGCTGAAGAAAAGCACAGGTCTGACTGCTCCACCAAAACTATGCCAGCCAGATGACAATGGGACAGTGTCACTAATGTGTAAAGAAAGAAGGAAGCCTGCCAACCCAGAATTTTATAGCCAGTGAAAATATCCTCCAAAAACAGAGGCAAAAAATTCAACTGATGAATTGGGGAAAATCTGTTATCACTAGGAAACCTGCATTGTATTAATGGTGAGATAAAGTTATTTTGGCTTAAGGGAAATATCAGCTGTAAATCAAGGCTAGAAAGATGAATGAAGAGTACCAGAAGCTCTAAATTTGCAGCCAGAGTTTTTAAAACTTTGAATATTCTAATTTTTGTTTTCTTTAAAGAGTAATTGGTGTGTGTGTGTGTGTGTGTGTGTGTGTGTGTGTGTGTGTGTGACAATAATAGTATAATGGACAAGAAGGGAAAAAGGAATTGTATTCTTGTAAAATTTTTACATTAGATAGAAACTAGCATAAGATTAGTGGAAAGCGGAGTAGGAGAAAGTAAATATGCATATGTTACAAATCCAGAAGCAATCCCTAAGAGCAGAAAAAATAAAGGCATAGTTAATCTTATACAGAAAATGGAACAGAATCCTATAAACACCCAATTAATATCAAATAAGGAAATAAAAACAGAATTAAGAATAGATAAAAATTGAAAATGAGCAGCAAAATAGTATATTTGAACCCAACCCACAAATAATTAAATGCAAATTGTTTAAATTTTAAATTTGAAAGGTCAATTGTGTGCTATCTATAAAATGTATACTTTGCTTTTATATTGTTTTAAGAAAAACTCTTACTTTGTAGCACATACCAACCTCAGATACATGGCAGTCTTCCTACCTCAGCCTCTTAGGATTACAGGTGCGAGCAACCACAGCTGTCATAAAATATTTATTTTAAATAGAAAAACAAATAGGCTGAAAGTAAAAAGATTTGAAGAATACCTAACTAACTGAAATATATATATATA